>NW_010225195.1:49822-54683 GCF_000690775.1 Eurypyga helias | reverse complement strand
GTCCCTGCCCACGGCAGGGGGGTTGGAACTAGATGGTCTTTAAGGTCCCTTCCAACCCAAACCATTCTGTGATTCTATGACATCAAGAGATGGAAACTTCGGCTGTAAGTGAAACAAATGTGTGTTCAAGCCCCATATGTGATCATGATACTCAAACAGCAGCTGTTGCAAAAGAGTTAACAATCTATCATTTCTCATTCCACCAAAAAAAAAAAAAAAAGGCAAATCTTCCTGTTGGTCTTTTAAAAGTAAAGGAGATCAAATATAAGAAAAAAATATTTTTAAATGCCTCTAGGCAGTAACCTTGGTAAAACCCTGAAAAACACAAATTCTCCGGAGCTTTTGTTCACTGCCTGTGCAGGTCCAGATTTAAACTGGGGATGTGATGGGGACTTGCTGTGAGAGCACATGTGTGGAGATGAGGACCTGGGGGCGGATGCTATTTGCAAGTCGCTAAACTCACTGCTTGTGAGAGATTGGAGAACCTTTGCCTGATGGAGAGGTTTCTGTGGGGTTTGATGTGCAGCTCTGCCTGCCATCCATGTGCTGAGGGAGCTCTGACAGGAGACTATCTCGTGTTGTGATCCCATCTAATCTTGGGAAGTAATACAAGCCAGCAGCAGTGATGCCTCCCTGACCTGCCTCAATAGCCATGATGTTCCCTTTCCATCACTGCACCCTGTTCCTGAGATTGGGGTGTACTGGTGATGGTGTGAGTTTATCTGAGGCTGCCAGCTGCTCAGAAGCTCCTGCTATGACTGGTGGTGTCACAGTGGGTCAGAGATACAGCCCCATCCTCAGTGTAACCTTTAATCTTGATTAAAATGCTTCCAGGGACGGGCAGCCTAGGCTGCATCCTTTGGTCCATTCTGGCAGCGCCTCTTGCATTCCCTAATCCCTGTAAATATCACTGCTTGTCAAAGAAGATTTGTGCCTTTCCTGGAAGACGGCCACCTATTTTGTACCAGCCGGGGGAGAAAGAGATGCTTCATCAGCTGGTGCCAGGAACAGCACAAGAAAGGCATCCTGTCTTCTGGGGAGAAGGCGCAGGAGGTGGGCGAGCATCTGGCTCCGACTGTTGACTCTGGCTGTTAGTACCACTCCTGCCCTTTCAGGATGCGGCATAATCCTCTGGTTTAACCATGAGCAATCCCTGAACCTCTCATGGCAGTGTTCATGGCAGTGGTACGAACTTCTGTATCCTGGCCAAACTGCGTGATAGATTATGCTCTGTTGACCTATATTCCCTTAAAGTCATTTTCAATTAGTGCAGCAGCTACTCCTCCTGTTTGCACCGTTAAATTCCCCAGTGCTGCGCTGAGTCTCCCGAGTCTATGTTCTCTGTGGGGATTTTGCTGGCTCCTCCCTAGTGTGTCTCTAGACAGAGAAACACTACCCTAGAAACAACACCCTTATAGTCCCGTGTTTCCTTGGAAAGCCTATCCCATTGCTCTGGGGAAGCATGAGATCTGTTCTGATGGAGGAGGGAGGAGTCTGGTCCCCAGCCTTCCCTGGTCTTGGTTGATTCTCCTGGGGGCAGGAAGCCAAATCCCAGCTGGGGGGGATTCATGTGGGGCCATCTGTGCAGCTGGCACAGGCTGCTCTCCATGAACTGCCAGGCCTGGAGGAATGAAAGGTGGCTTCTGGATGGAGGATAGGAAGGGAGGCAGAGGCAGAGGGAGGAAGAGCTGCAAAGGGAAGCAAGGAGGGTGGGTGTCAGTGGGAGAAGCAGTTGTTGTGAAAGGTTGGTCATCCCCTCCTCCAGCAACTGCAAGGAAAGATGGAGACCTGATCTTTTGGGAAGGGATAGAGGACGTGCCTTCCTTTATGAGCAAAGCACTCACGTACCAGCCCATCAGTGTGCTGCGAAGGTGTGCAGGATCCCAATCTTCCTTTTCTACCTCCTGCTGCTGTTTTATTCCTCTTTCTGATGTGAAATGAAGAAAGTTGATGCGTTAGTCAGTAGTTCCTTCAGCAAGTAGGGGCATAATAAGTAGGTAGTTGAAATAATGTGGTTGAAAACACAAACCATTTCTTACCTGGGTTTTTCTTCATTCTTTCTTCTCCTGCTTTTATTGCTAGGCTCAGAGGAATTGATATTGTCCAGGGTTTTGGCCCCTCCTTTTTCTATATTTTCCTTCAGTTTTGAAAAAGGTGGGTAGAAATTCTCCTCTACCTCCTCCTCCTTAGGCATTATTCCTTTCTCCTTTTTCTGTGGAAATTACACCAACAACCTGAGGAGGAAACAAACTTTTGCCTTGTAAGGTGAATTTGGAAAGCAAAATTAAAGTTTTGATTACATAAAATGAAAATCTATTTCTAGTTCAAAGTTTCTTACCTATTCAAAATTAAAACTTTTCCAACAAAGATTTGATAAGCCCCTCATTTTCTTGATAGGGAAATTTTTCAGGTGAATGTTTTTAATGTTACTAATTGTATTTATTATCTTTTCTCACTTCTGGTAAATCAGATTGTTGTTCAGAGGTAATTTTGAGGGTTTCTGTCCTTTTCTGTCTCTCCAAGAATCAGCACACTCCTGCAGGAAAGCCAGAGAACCTCTATTCATTAAATAATAAAATTTTGGTTCATACCTATTCATGTACAACTTTATTAGAGGATGGGTGCATAAGGCATATCAGGGGTAAAGCATAAGTGTTTTGGGAAGCCTGGGAGTGAAGCTAATCCATCCCAGGTCAAGGCACCATTTCCAGACCTGAGGCTGAGGTCTGTAAGGGATTGATCCATGCTGTGGGTGAAACAACCCCTTCCCTGAGCCCTGCTGCTGTGAGGAGAAGACACCAGGAGCTGCCGTGGGGATGCAGCATTGGCTGGCTTGAAAGGTCATGCATCACCTGCCAGGGATGGCTCAGAACTCCCTCCCACCTGCCCCCAAACCTCACTTGCTTTCCCACAACCATGAGGGATGGTTTTTTTCAGGTCTCACCCCCTGCCTACCTCCTCCCCCCGCCTGACAAAATGTTCTTTAGGCAGCACAGCTCGCAGCTATCTGTGCTACATCCCTGCATACTCCCTGGGGATCCTGTGTGCTGTAGAAATACCAAGAGCTATTCATGCCCTCTGACTTCTCATCCTTTGCAGCATTCCCTTTGGGTTAAAACCCCACCTGGCTCACTTGTCCTTAGCTCAGACTTCAGAAACAGGTTAGGCATGGATTGGGCAGAAATTTCCCCTTGGGAGGGATTTATCCTACTGAGAACTTCCCATGGAGCCAACACAAGGACCTGTACCTGATAAATGCTGCCTCTGCTAATACAAGGCTGTAACTACTTGTCTTCCCTCTGCAAGATCTGCAAAGAGCCAGCCTGACTGGGACCACATGAGCAAGAAAATGGGGTTTGACACCAACTCATGCAGCCTACCCATTGGGTTTAACTACTAACCCTCATGAACAAAACACCTGTGAGACCCAGTGCACCACCGTCACCCCAACAGCCTTATGGCCAAGGGCCCTTGGATCTGTGCCACAGGACAAACATGCTCTGCTGATGACTCAGGGTGAAGATGGGTGGCTGCATCCCTGCCAGGATGATGGTACACACACCCACTTGATAAGGTGCCACTTGCTGGTCCCAGGTACCTTTCCTGGAAAGTGATGATTAACTCCTGTGTAAAGAAGGTGTCACCTTGACTTCTCCCATTTTTTATTTTCCTTTTAAGTAGAAAATCATGTAAAGGTTTAAGTCAACCCTGCTGTGAATTTGGGCAGGTGGTTTTGGCTTTGCTGCTGCAAGGCAGGCTCATGGTGCTGTTATCTGTCATGGAGCCAGGCTGGACCACATGGAAGCTCACAGGCAGCTCTCATTTAGTGCCATCCAAGATGTTCCTGAGTTTCTGACAGGACTGGTAGACATAACCAGATCCAAGGAAGACCTGTGCGTATGGCTGAACTGAGCCCAGCTCCATGCTGTTTCACAGCCAGGGTCATACAGGGGCATCAATGCCTCTGGGTACTATGCTTTTCCAGGTCTGGGAAATGGGAGAGAGAAAAAAGTCACCAGATAACTTGGCACATGTTGGGATCCAGGCTCTTTGACTCAGACACTCATTCCTCACCACCCTGCCTGGTCACCCAAGGGCACCCTGAACCTGGTGCAGGTGTGGATGCAGCCATGGGTGCCTCAGGGTGTGCATCATTAGCTCCAGCAGACATTACTCACCCCGGCATGGCACCAGTGCACTGCAGTGATACAAGCTGCTGGGGACATGCTTTGTGCCTGGCCATCTCTGGGCAGTGGCACAGGGAGTGGGTGTGTGCTGCCTGGTCCATGTGCTGATGGGTTCCCTGGGTCAAGCCCCAACCATGGCCCTGGGCAACTCTCAGGCAGATGAAAGTGCTGGATGAGTTTTTGATGGAATTCAGGTGGGATGTGTGTCTGAGCATTGTTGACCTGAAAAGGTACTGACACCTACTGCTGTTCAAGCAGATGCCTCTCTGCCCAAGCCCAGATTGCAATTCTCAACTCATTTGCCACCTTGTTATTAAGGGGCTCCTGCCTGGGATGTGAAACACCCATCTCCACCCAAGTCACAGCAGGAACTTGGTGCCACATCCCTGGAGAAGGTCCCAGCCCCCCTGTTATCAGGATGCCTTATGAGGTGGGGCTCTTTTTTCTCTCTCCTGACATTAACGGCTTCATTTGCTGCAGGCATGGGGAGAGACAGGCAGCCTGCAGCCCCCTGCGAGCGATGGTATGCAGGAGGACTCACTAGGGCTCTGGCTGTGTGCATACCAGGTGATGGATCTTGCTCACCCTGAAGGGTCGGGATTGCTGCTGGCCCAGAGGAAGCCTGACTGCCACATAGTGCACCCTGTGTCACCAGGCAGGCTTCAAAATAACTG
>NW_010225195.1:0-49791 GCF_000690775.1 Eurypyga helias | reverse complement strand
GCGCCCCCCTGCATTCCTGCCCTGGGTCCCAACCCTACCAGCAAACGTCAAGCAGGTCAGATGCAAAGAGAGCTGTGGCCTGCAAGGGCAGGAGGAAAAGGATGCTCTGGGAACCCCAGGAGGTGTGTGTGTGCCAAACATCCCAGGGGAGCTGTGCCCCAACCCTCCTGCCCAGCACAGGCAGGCCCCTGCTCCAGTGTATAGAGAGCTCAGCGAGGTGGGTTTCGCTTGCGTTTACATCCCAAAATTGCAGCAGCTCCTGCTGCAATATCCATTAGCTGGACAGAGAGTCTGGCCAGGATTGCAAAATGGGAGAAGAGAATCCCAGATGTCGCTTGGTCTGTTCCCCTTGGCAAGGCAGGATTATGTGTGCCAGTGCATTTAGAGAGTCCTCCTTGGAAACCACTTCTGTCACTATCCCTTTCCTGGCTGGTGCCCATGAAACAGCTGACAGGCAGCTAAAATAATTAGCAAGACTTAATGAGGGATGGTGCCGATGGCCAGCACCATCAGTGGCTGTGGAGCCGCTGAGCCCTGTTTGGGCCAGGGCAGAACCCACTCTGTTATCAGCCAGCTGCATTGAAAACTGGCCGAGGTTTTATCCTTTGGTTTCAGGTTAAATACGAAAAGCTGTGGTTCACCTTTGTACAGAAAGCTCTGCATTAAGCTCCTGGAAAAGTTAACATAGCTAGGATCTCCCCCATGCAAGCAAAGCCCTGAATGGTGCCGTGGGCAGTACTGGGACTTGGGGACTATAATAGGAGAGTTTCTAGATCATCACTAGTATTTATTCATATGCATTGAATATTTTTATGCTTGATAGCCTTTTGAGGTCTCTGGCATCAAATGGAAAGATGAATAAAAGTCTATACATGGACCCCATGCATCATCCTCACTCTCTTCTTCACCCTCCTACTTTCTTAATGAAAATGTGACCTTTTCTCGCTCACAGGTTTTGAATTTTGCCTTCTTGGTTGCACAATATATATATTAAAAAAAAAAAAAAAAAGACACCCTGTACCATGAAAACCATAAACCTTGTGGCTTGAGGTGTTTTTCAGTGTGATCCATGGATTTGAAAAATTGTTTGGGATAGAGCCATGGCATTTCATGACTGCTCTTGTGCCTTATTATTGGTACAAAAGCATGCCATCTGACAGGGACACAGCTTAAACCCCACTTCAGGTAGAGGAAAACAGCTGAAACAGTGGGATCAGAGGTGAGTAATAATGAAAACCAAACTTTTAATCTCTTTACCTTTTCTCACTAGGTCCTTGCTAGGGCCTTCTACAAATTATTTTCCTAGAAGTACTGGTAGAGGACTTTCGTTCACAAAGGAACGAGGCTGGATGAAAGGGGTTGCACCTGCTATCTCAGCATACCTGTAATGTAGCTGGTATTTCTTTAATCTCTGACAACAGTCTTTGTAACAAGAGATAAACTTGTATTTTTTGTTAATCGCTAACCCTTACTTGCAATGAAAAACAGATCAGTGCCATTTACACTGACTGTCTATATCAGTAGTAAACTATATTCTAAAGAAGCAGAATATAAAATGTTTATTTTCTTTTCTTCAAGGTGGCTTTAAATTACCTGTTTCAAACCACATTGCTTAAAACTAGTTGACAGGAGCAGAAGGCACCTCCAAGCAATCATGGCTCTTGCTATGGCCTAAAGCCATAATGTTGTTTCATGAGATAAAGTCTTTGGTATCCATACTTACCCAAGGTGTTCCTGACCCATCATACCTGTTCCTGTGCATGGCACTGTGGTCCCTTAGGTTCGTGGAACCCAAGATACTGTGTGAGGAACTGATCTGGCTTAAAGGAACATCTGCCAAAACCCTCCCCCTTCCTCCTTCTCTTAATCTGGATCAAGTCTGGTCCTGGTGGTAATAAAGCTGACAGGGAAGAAAAGACCTGGGGGAGGAGAGGTGAAGAGGTGAGAGAGTAAGAAAAACCTTGTTTTCATCCTGCTGCTGTGGAGTCTGTCTCATGAGACGACACAGCCTGAGCTGTGTAGGCACCACACTGGGAAAGGTTAGCCCAAACCTGATGGCTTCGCTGAGTCTCCATCTGGCAGAAGTGAGCTCAGGGGGATCTCCATCAGGTGGTGGCTCCCGGAGGGGCATCAGGCAGTAGCAAGGAGGACACAGTGTGTGCCAGGGAAAAAAATCAAGGAGTTGTTGGAAGCAGAGGTGCTTTACATGAGAAAAAATGTGAGAACAGTGTAAACAGCTGCCATTTTACTACCTACACTTGTACGCTGAAGAAAGTGCATGCCATTCAGGGAAAGGTGATCAATGCAGACTCTGCTGTAGTGCCAGGCACAGAGTTAAGGGTGTGTCAGTTGATGGGATTAAGTAAGACTTGCTCTTTTTCGCTTCAAAAGTCTGCAATTTTATGGATATACATACGTATTAATATGGGGCAAGCCAGATGTGGCCACAACCATCCTTTTCGCAGGCTCTCTGCCAAGAAATCCACCCCAAGCCTGACGTGAAACCTGTTCCCTAGGAATTCTGTCTGTACAGACAAGCAATTTGCAGGCCATGACCCCAAACCATCAGCAGATGCCATTGTTATTCCCCCAGTTCTTTGTCCGCATCCCAAGGATATGTAAACTCCACTCACTTGCTCTCTCTCCCTTTCACCCTCCTCCCCTGCTTTAAATAGTAATAGGTCATCCCAGAAGCATGTTTACTTCCTTGTCCTTTTTGGAATCAAATATAGAACAGCGCAAATTGTTTCAGGCTTAACATTATTTAATTAACCAGTGGGACACAGTGGAAGAGCTTTGCAAAGTACAACGCACAGCTAAACCGAGTGTTCATCCCCGAGTTTAAGCACGTGAATGTAGAGACCCAGCACTGCCACTTGCAAGGTTTTTTTTTTTTTTATCTTTCCTCCATATGTGCAGGCTTTAAGTACTTGCAGTAAGCAGGATTTCTTGTACAAGCCCAGATGTTTCCCTGTACACAGGTGTAAGTGGTGCATGTTGCATTGAATTGAGATGGTGGTTACTGGGATAAACTCCTAGAAGGAGAGGGGGGAGGGAGAGGGCTGTGCTTGTCCTTAGCGAAGGGAGCATCATCAGAGTCAGACAGAGAATTAGAAGGCTTATAATTATTAGGAGGAATTTATTCGACTTAGAGAAAATATTAAAAATACAGCTCACGGCTTTATCTCAGCCTTGATGAGTTGGACTCCTTTCTGCATTTTATCTGAGTCTGATTTAGTCATTCAAACCCTTAGAAAATGTTCATTTTAAACAACTTTGGCTACTCTGATTATCCTGGACACCATTCCTCTATGTAGATACCACCACAGCGGTTCTGGTCAGCGGAGACGTGAGCTAAGACCCCAGCAGCTAAAGAGGGAACAGCATCCTGGGCAAGAGCCTTCAGTTACTGCTCTTTCAGCTGAGTGGAAAGGCAAACCCTCTGGAGATACATCAAGGACTCACACAGTCAGCTCCTGAGCCTGACCCAGGCCTGCTGCTTCAGAGGTGGGCTTGGCAGAACCTCCCAGGTCTGTTCCCAGTGGGTGGCTGAGGCTTTGTAGGTGTTACCGTGCTATACAAAGAAACATTTTTTTGACATATAATTTTTATGTAGGGGCACCTGGAGAATATGACACGCAAGGGACTGATCACGTCATGAATTTCTTATATTACCTTGGCTGTTACATTATGTAAAAGAGGCAGAGTGTCCTCACATTATTATTGTAATTAAATATTATTGTGCTTTTAATTTGCACAGTTCCTTCCGCAGCATTGTTTGATATGAATAGATGATAACAGACTGGTTATTGTGAGTTATTAATAAAGCATTATGTACTCACCATATGCCTAGGGTCCAGACCAGTAAGCAATGCTGCTTTGTCCTAGGTGTCTCTCCCTGCACGCACAACTAAATGGATCATTTCTATCTCTTTTTGCCTCCCAAGGTCGCTTCAGTTTGGGCTTGCTGCTCTTCGCCCCCACCCCTTGGCCCCCTGTGTTTGCGGGAGTTTAGATTCCTGGAGAAAAAAGAAAAACAGTTTGTTCTGCCTTCTGCATTACCTCTTGTGTTTGTATGGAGTGGATGCTCTCGTCTGGTTTTAATTTCCATGATTCTATAGTGCTTTTGAGTCCAAGGTGCTAAATATAGCTCTAACCCATAATAGCCAGCCTCCCTTTCGTTTCTGTCTTACAAAGTTATTTTCTGCTTTTATCATTTAGGACTAATGGGTTTACATTTTTAGGAGCTCTCCAGTACGTATAACTTGGTTATGAACAAGATGAGTGCCTCAAAAGTTTCCAGGAACATTGGTCTGAATAAACACAAGCAAGAAAGAGACTTTTTGCTGGCTCTGCAGGAAACTGACTGGTGCAGTGCAGGATGGCACCTTCCCTCTCCCCTCCCTGCTGCAAACCTGTGTATGCCCTCTGGGCAGGGTGAACGCGTCCAGCACGCTGCCTAGAAAAATGGCACTCTGGAGAGAAATCAGCAGACAGCATGAAAAGAGCTGGCTCAGACACCTTGTGTTGGCAGACTCCTAGCAAAATTAGTTCTGGATAAGCCAGTACATCTGTAGTCAGAGCAAACTATTCCTCTTTCTTCCTATTCCTAACAGAGTCATGCCCAAAAAACACAAGTCAGGAAAATGTTTGGGGAAACTATTAAGGAGCATGGAGGGAAAAGAGTATCCAGACAAATATTGGAGCCATTTGAGAAAAATATGAAGTCATGTGTAATAAACAGCTTGGATTTAGAAGGACTAAAGCAAGCCAAACACAAGTGATGGATTTTGGGGACAGAACAGCCCAAACCAGCCAAGGAAATGAATGTGGTGGATATAAAGGACCAGGCCCACAGAAGACATGAGGACCAGTCAGCACAACTCTGGAACCATACCTGTGCTTTCACAAGCCTGATACCAGTGACCCAAGCCAGTAGCTGTTGAGGAGTGAGGTACTGGGGAGCCTTGGTCATGTCGCTTCATCTCTGTCCAAGGATCTTTGTCCCTGGCTGTACAAGAGAGATATGAGAGCACTTTGGTGTGGTCAGGGGATGCTTCCTTGTTGAGCTTAGTTGGGGTTAAGGTCTCTTTGTGCAAAAGTCCAAACAGCATGACTGAAAACCCACCAGAAGGTATGGACATTGACGACTGACCTCTCCAAAAGGAATGAAGATTGGACCCTACATAAACAACTGCACTGGGCACAGTCAAGTGAAATTCTCTTTCCTTGGAGGTGTTCGTTATGCTTAGCTTGAAGTGCTATCTGAAAAGGGGCTGAGAAGCCCAGTAGCATGGCACAGAAGTCAAGTGTTTGAATACTTTCTTGTTTCCAAGTGCCGCTCATGGGCAACGTATGGTTTTGGGAAAGGTGAGTCTTCAGTACTACCCTTGGTACCCCCTCCAATCATTCACTTTGCATTACTGACAGCTCACCTGGGGTCTCTTTGGAAGGAACAAGCTAGGTTCCTCTGAAATAAACTTCAGGTATAGCTATAAGGATAGTTCACTTCAGGCATCGTTCCCAGTAGGCATGATGGATGATACACCAAGCCTTGCTGCCCTACAAAGCCTTCCAGCACTAAACCAACACTCCGTGCATCTTGAAGTATGACATTATGTCCATAAGCCATGCTCAGTTGTGGCTGAGAGAGACTGCAAGGAAGTTTGCTGCTGGAAGCATCGATTTTCATGGTGCTGTCCAAAAGACCAGAGGAGGAATCTGCTGCTGCTGGAAATCACAGTAGCTCTATAGGTCTAGGTTGCTGCCAGCAGAACAGATGGCCCATCAGTGATGCAGGGATAACTGCTGTATCCATCCAGGAAGTGCAGTGCACAAATCAGGACCAAGCTGGTCCCAGCTGTATCCTGGCAAAGGAAAAAAAGTTATGCTATGTGGGAAAGAGGCATGTATTTACCTTGAGTATGCTGATGACCGTGTACCTCAGTGGGTGGGGAAGCTCAAACATGGCAAGTCCAGTTAGGCTTAATTTTTCCTAGCAAGAAATGCCAGACCACTGATGCATGTGGGCCAAAAAGCTTTGCTGCAATCTGGTGAAAAGGGGTTTTCCTATGTTGCTCCAGACTATCCTGAAACCTGTTAGTCCTGTCTTCTGCTTCTGAAGTGTTGTGCTGTTCCTACTATTGCAAAAATTAATCCCGAATATTCAGAGACTGAGCATTTGAAATGGATTAGGGACAGTGCGGGGGATGCAAGTTTACTGAAAATAAAAGACAGAAGGTGGAGTGAGGACACGGGCAAGAATCTAAAATGATGTGCTGTCGTATGGGTACATGAATTCAGTGACAGGAGGGCAAACTATGACCTCCAGACCAGTGCTCTGCAGTCTCTGGAGTGCACAGGGGTGAGAGTGCCCAGAGGGAGTTCCCCACAGAACAGGGACTGGGTGTTGTGTCCATCACATGTCTCCTGTGAGCCCTCTGCTCAGTCATGGCTGTCTGTGTACCAATAAACTGAAAACAGTCAGGGTATGAGCCTGAACACTGTCCCACACTCATTCATACTCCAAATTACGGACATGGTCCTTAATGTGGTTCTGGCCTGCTCCAGCTTGCACTCTTCCAGGCAATGCATCATTGTGGTTAGCAGATGGTTAATGCGCTCCCAAAAGTGGTCTGGGCTTAAGAGATCTCAGCTTGAGGAATACTTGAATCTGTCCCATATCAGCCCAACCACTAAAACCTGACTGCCAAAGTCCTAAATCAGATCATCTTTTAGCTCCTTTCGCCTTGCCCTCCTCCTGGCTAGTAATGCCTCTTTTGAGGCCAGCTGTGAATTATCTGCCAGAGGGAAGTTCTTAAAAAGCTTTATGCAGAAGTAGCCCGCCTTATGTTCTCCATTAGGCGGGCTTTATTCCTCCCATGTCCAGTGTTACACCAGCAGAAGTTGGATTAGATTTGTATTTCTTGGCTAAACAATGACTAAAGGAAGCATGATAACTATCTACAAGTATTTGATGGGTGTAAACTCCAGTGAGGAAGAGGAATTGTTTTAGTGTGGTTAAAGGACTCTTATGGCCAAGAGCGATTAGATTAAATTGAACAAAGCAAAGCATAAACTGAATACCCTTCATAATACCTAGCAGGCTGCAAGGGCAGCTCCCGCGGGATGCGATAGAAGCAGTGATGTCTGGGTCAGTTGGAACGTCGCAGGGAGCAGAGTAGTATTTACGTTACTGACCTCGGAACGCCGTCCCACGAACAGCGCGTCTGTTCTCCCCGCCGTGCCCACACCCACGCCGCCCTGCCTCTACGTGAGCGTACACCCAGCCGAATAAGGAGGGAAGAAAGGTGACAGGGTGGTTCAACCCCTGCCCCCACCTGATTTGTCCCCTTTGACTCGTGATGTAATTTATTACCTTAAAAAATAAGTTTTCCTGCTGCTGACAGGATCTTGGGACGGTTAAGGGAGAAGTTGCGCTTACACTTTCCATAGTGAGCCACGAGTAAGCTTTCCTTAGTTCTTCAGCAGGCTGGGGCTCAAGCCCCAGTTATCTTTAGCTTGCTACTAACCTTCGGTTATCACATACCTACAGGGATGCCACCAGCATTCCCTTCAGGTTACACCTTTGTTGGCTGGCAGGATGCAGTATGGGATGATTGACTTTGTCCAAGAAGGGAACAAACAGGAGTGCACGGTTCCTCTGAAAATGTGCTGGTGGCCCTTTATTCACTGGTGAGGGGGAAATGATATCACGCAGGAACAGCAGCGTGTCATAATTCCAACTACACCTGTGTAAACCTACTTGCCCTTTTTCTCCGAAAACCAAACATAGAACCTGCAATCTCATCTGACAGGAGTTTCTGATGGAGAACACGAGCTGACGGGCACTGAGAGCAAATGTCAGTGACTCGAGCACTGTTGGGTCTTTCAAAATCCTGTGCCCTCTGAGGGAAAAAGGAATAAGGCGATACGTCATATCTGATGAGTCAGGATGCTTTTGGCATGCCTGTTTCTCTGCCTAATTACACGGACACAATAGCAAAGAAATTAGATAAGCTAGGTAAGGTTCATTGTGGATGTCCTGGTCATTTAGGACACAAGAGCTTTATTTACCTGACTTGTAGGCAAGTGTAGGACAAGCATGCTTTGTTTTTAAAACAGCGTATTGCTTCCAAACTGCAGGTTATCTGTCCTGAAACAACACCACTTAATGGATTATCTCCTCCTTTATTTGGTGCAGTTGTTGGCTTACGGTTAAATCCCACTTAGCACAAGTGTGAGAAACCTGCTCTTAAAGGCTGCCAGCAGAAAGGCAAGGGAGACTTAGGCATCCTCCCATGGTGCTTTCAAAGGCGGCCCTGGTCTCTTCATAAAAGGTCAGAAAAGGAGCAAGGAATTCAAAAGCCTTAAAAAACCAGACCGGATTGGAGTCTTCAGTAGTGCGTCATCTCAAGTTTTCTTCTCCCGAGGGAGTAATTCCTCAGATGTTTTGTGTGCCCCTTGCTGGTGTCTCTACTGTTTTTCTTCAGGAGCAATTAATCTATTTCTGTACTTACTGAGCCTCCTCTCTTTATACAGAAGCAGAGCTAGTAGACGTTTGTGTATGTGGTCAAGCCTAGCAGGGTTACCAGCACCTCCCCTGCGTGTCCAACACCGGAATGTTAACACTACCTGGTTAGGTGTGCACACCATGGACCACCCAACAGAGCTGGCATAGCATTATTGCAGAGTCTCTGCATCACCAACACATTCTTCCTCCCAAACCTGACTGGCTGAAAATGGCTCAGATAATAACACATTTTCTGTTTGTTTGTTTGTTTGTTTCCTCGTGGGCACAGAATACCAATCTTGGTGGCTTCATTAAGAATGGCAGGCTTAAGGATGACATTTGACATAGGACAGTTTCCCATCCTGGCCAAGAATTTTCTTCATATAAAAGGCTGGCAGGTGGTTGTGCTTTTGATGATGTTTTGAAGAGCTTAATTCTCTTTCAAAGGTATATGCTGTCTTTTCAGATGCAAATAAAATCATGTGCAGACTATATGGGTGGTGGAGAGGAAGAAAGGGGAAACATGAATGCGTGTTTAAGCTATGCTGCAAGAAGCTACAATTCCTGTGCAGTCTAGGCTGGCCTGAAAACTAGGGGTGCTCAGTCCTGTGTGAAAGCCCATTCTGCTGGTATTTTCAGTCTTGGCTTTGCAAACCTGGGAAGTTCAGAGCTCACGAAGTGGCTTTGAAGAACAGCTGAGGGCTGACCTGAGCAACTCTAAGCACTAACCGTATTGGAGGAGACTCCAATGTACTTCATAAGCCGATGAAGCTTTCATAAGTCTCTTTAACAATGGCGCTCAATTTAGAATATATGTTACCATGCCCTCTTTCCTCTGTGTTGAGAGGTACAACCCTGGAAATCCAACATATACTAACACATGAATTCTGGGAGAGGCACATATCCAGAGCAGACAACTGTAAGGTCTTCAGAGTCTTTCTATGTGTGACATGATCCTTAGATATTAGAGATAGGGTCCACAGTATTGACAGCAGCTTGACAGATACATCCCATGTAATTCATGGAGCTTTTTCAAGGCATTCATTGCAGGTTGCTCCATGCATCAGCTTCTCCTCAGACCAACCCTCATAGGAGTGCCTTCTCTTTTCCTTGATGTTGTATCTTCCAGTGGAAGACCAGTGTGCAGCCAAAGAGGTAATTCTTCTGGGGCAAAGGACCCAACAGGTGTTTTTAGCATTTAATTAAACTTTCACATCAAGAGCACATCACCTATAAGGTATCTGAGGGCACGCCTAGCAGAATTGCCACTTCGCCGTTTCCCAGCTATGGAGCACATCTTATAGTGGTCTCCTGTACTGAGTTTTATGGGTAGACCTGAGCTTGTCCTGCCTGAGCAAACACAAGAAGCACAATGGAGGGAGCATGGTTTGGGAAACCCCAATTTCTGCAGCATGGCCACATTGGCCTGGCCTCAGGGCAGCTCTCCACCTGTGCTAATAAACCTAACCACGGGCCAGGATTTATGAGTTCAGATACCGTCATGGAGTCGCAGGAATAGCTTCCATCCAGACTCAAACTGTTGATGCTGGTTCACTCTGGTCTGTGCCCTGTGGGCCAGACAACACAGGTGTCTGCACAGAGCTCCATCCTGTGAGGTGGACACCGTGTATCCTGCATTTTTAATGCCTGAATCCACCTTGCAGTCCTTGAGGGAGGAAAGTACCTAGTCCCCATTTTTGAGGAGAGAAGGTCATGTTCCACCCAAGTGCCCTGCAGTACATCCACAAAACCTTAGGCAGCATGCCAGTGCCTAATGCTAGGTGACTCCCCTCCTTGCTTTAAACATTATTTATTCGGTTTATCTAATGATGCAACCTGCATGAGTCATCACTGGCACTCCTCTTTTCCAGGGGCAGGGACTCCCCTGCTATCGCACAGCCACTCCCGGACTTGGCTGCTGTCTCTCAGCGGCTCCGTGAGCCTCACCCGGAGGGCAGTGAGCACGACAGGAAGGCGTCAGCCCCAAATTGAGACTGTGGTGCTTAGGGCTGCTCTGAGGGCTGGAGAGATGCTCCTGAGATGATGGGGAGACCAAAACCATCTTGCTTACCCATGGCGTGAGAGGCTTATCCCTCACCCCATTCAAAGGAGACAGGTAGACTATGAAGTACCTCTTTTTTCTGACTGATGGAGGCTTCACACCACCCAGCATCATGCATCCTATTCTTTGACTTTCCCTTTCCCTGTGCCAGGAAACATAAGAACTCATGCTGCACAGTGACTACCTTGGTACTGGATTTCCTTATGTGGTGGTTTGACAAAAGGGATTGCCTTGCTACAAGAGACATCTGTAAACTGGAGGGAATTCAGAGAATAACAATAATAAAAAGCACAATGCTCTTGGAAACATCTGTAAGGCAGCAATTTAGAGCCCAGCTATTAGCATGCTGGGACAGATCTCAAGTGAAATAAAAAGAAATTAACTTGTTAAATATCTCTGAAGCAGGCATGTAAAAAGTATTATTCTCTGTATGTAGATCGCTTGTGTAAACAGACTTTTCCACTTGGGGCTACATTTCTGTAATTATGTATTATTTGCAAGGAGAATGCAGAGCCCGAGGAGGGAATATGTTCCAAACTGTCCGAACCCTGACCAGGCAAAGGCTGTGATTTTACCTCACTTCAGGGAGAGGAGAACAAGCCCATGCCTTTTGTTTATTCTCCTTGAGCTCTTCGCAACAATTGTACTTTTCACTGGAAGTGACTCACCTGGCAAAGAAGATAAGAAACCCAGAAGAACCGCTGAACAAAAACACAGTGCTGGAAACTCTCCTCAAAATTTAAGGCTTGCAGTCCTTCTGAAACTGTAATCATATTCAGACCCTTCAGGCTTCCCTAATTACTGAGAGGAAGAACAATCATTCTTTTTGAAATGTGGTGTCAGCATTTGTTACGAGCAACCAGCACAAAACTATCCGCAAACCTTCCTGTGACCTATAAACCTGCAATTTGATATGCCTCACCCAATTTTTATTCTGTAGCAAGTGAATTTTTTTTCATAAATTTTTATAGTAGAGACTCTTTAATCCGCCAGGCAACATGTAACAAGATCCAATGGCTGGAGGCTGAAGCTTGCTACATTTCAGCTAGCAATAAGGTGTGCATCTTAACAGCGATTAATTAAGCATTGAAATAACTCCTTAGGGGATATGATGAATTCACCACCTCTTGAAGTCTCTGAACTTTGTCTTTCCAAACCTTGTGTTATACCTGAAGTACAAAGTGTGGTCTTGGTATAGAAGTTACAGGGAGGAGCAGTGTTACGGTATTTCTTAACGTCAGTGAGGAGACATTCCCACATCAAACCCCTTTTTTCTTGTTTTCTTTTCAATGTACATAATGAAATTCATTCCTTCTTCCAGTGTCAACCAGTCCACTTGAAGAGGCCACTGCCAACTCATACCAGTAAATAAAGCCAACATTTCTAAACACATATCAATGAAATTTGCAGATGCCTACCGGACTATGAAGTAGCACTTTCAGTCACGCTACCGCCTGTTCCTAATTTTTTAGCTAGGCTCTCTATCACTGTCAATCCTTCCATCCCAGGAACAATATACTGCTATTGAGATATTTTATGAGTCACTTGTAAATATCCCACAGGAACAACAGGACATTTATCTCATGCTGCCGAGCTGTATTTTAAAAATAACTATCTTTAAAAAAACGCCTAACAACACAAAAAACCCCAAATGTTTTCCCCTTCCTCCTTTACAGAAGACTTTCTCTCAGTCTGCTTTTCCCTTTCCATTTCTCATCCACTCTTCACCCTCAGGGTTACGCCGAGGTGGCTATGAGGACGCCCAGGCTGAGACACTCTGTTTGCATTCTTCAGTCAATTTGGGTTGGCTCCTCTCCCCTGTGTGGTCTTGGCAATGTGAAAAAGTGACCTTGTGGCAAACTTGGGTGTGACCTTCTAAAACAGCAGCAGCTCCCAGCGTGACTGCTGGGTCTCCTACTCTTACTCCACGGAAAATATGAGCCAGCTTATCCCATGTCCACTGACAAACTGTTTTACGTTTATCTTAGGGTAGGAGTCTACAGGGTAATCGCAGTGTGGCTAATGCATGACGCTGCCACATCCTGGCTCCCCTGCCAGTAGCTCATCCCAGAAGCTGTACTCTGTGCGTTCTGGCTTTGCTGATGATGTTATGCTCGCCCGTGCACCTTGGTGCTTCTGCTACTGCAGGACCACAGCAGCACCGTGTGTTTCTGTTGCTGCTGTGGCTTCCTGGCTTTCCTGCTCCACCTGCTCCTTCAGCTCTTAAAAGGCAAAAGGACCTTGGAGCTGATCTTCAAAATTTCACCCTAACCTGACACTATGCTGCTGGTCAGAACACAGGAAGTGCAACTGGTGGGTGCTGCAGCACCATGAGCACAGCTGTCAAAAGACTCTAGGTGTGTTGATTCAAATGTCTCAGTAAACCAAACCTCTGCTTTCCTATGGATGACATTCAGCACAAGGCTTTTGACAGTCAGGGTAAAAACTTGAGTCAGAGGTTCCTGCAAAAGTGTCCTGACGCACCAAGGAAAATTACAGAGTCTGCGGCATGGAATGTGAGCCAGGCACAGCTCATGGAGCACCCTGGGTGCTCCTCTGAGCTGGGAGATACTCTCATTATCTGGCTCTGTTTCTGCAGGGAGTGGACCCAAAAAAGCACAAAGCATCGGCCTACACTGTCAGTTAATTTTGTGGCTGAGCCTCCTTTCAAGACTGGACTCATGCTCTGTTTATACCACCAACCCCCAAGCCACCCCACCCTGAGCCCCACAGTTCTGGGGTGGTGGCACCAGGCTTTTCATCATGCTCTGCATAGCTCGGGCAAGGCTGGCCTTTGAGGGGATGAAGAGACATTCCCAGCCTGGAAAGCTAGTTTGAGGATGAGGGAGGACATCATACATACTTCTGACAAATCAGGATAATGAAGACATTCCATACTGTGCCATATTTTGGACTAGTAACCACCCTGGTCTGATTTCATCCTTAACCAAAGGGAAACTTTGCTTTTCCTCTTCTTTTTGAGGTCTTAATTGATATACATATGCATTGGCTCTACCGGAGCAGAGTTGTGTTTGGGGCTTTATTCAGGCTCTGGTGCTTCTGACAACCTGAGATCAGCATGCAGGTACCGGAGCAGGCTGGTTCTCATCGTTATGCCACACAAACAGTTGTTTTGGCCTGCTCCTTCCCACTCCCCAACCCACCCACGTACACTGCCTCGTTCCTCATCTGAGCAGGGCGATGGAGATGAAGCAGCTGTGACATACACCTGCCTTTCGTTCGCAGACCTGCTCCATTACACGCCTTTAACTTGGCAATACGGAGTAGTTATGCTGTAATATAAATACATTTCTTTCCTCTACCCACGGCTCTGGATCGATCAGCAGCTTGAAACAGCAGGAGGGAAATGAAGTAGTAACATAGAGGGAAAAAAATAAGAACTGAGGGTGTTATCAGCCAACTAAATACCATTAGGACATACTGTCCCACACAGTGGGCCTGCAGCTGCACTGGGCCATGACCAAATCTATTAATAGGCTATGCAGAGCTCTTCATAGTCCTAAGAGCAATTCTCCTCAAACTTCTGAGCCCTTGTTCCTTTTGTGTAACTTCAGTAACTCCCTTGCGGTGCTTCCTTACAGTAGCTGACTCCTCAGAAAGGATGAAAAGCCAGACTATGGTCTCTTCAGACTAGAAAACAGATATCCAGCTCTTAATTCCTTGCTTAGAGTAGCAGAGACAAATCATGGTGAGACAAGAAACCCAGCCCTAATGTGGACAGTGGACTGCCTGTAGAGCATCAGGCTTGTTCCAGGCTTGATGATGGACGTGAGGGACAAGGATTGGGGTGGAAAGGGCACGGTTTTGTTTGCTGTTGCTGTGGAAAAGGACCTGCTGCATCCCAAATCCAGGGGATGAGACTGCAACATGCCTGCAGCTGGACCGAGAGTGTCCTACACTCTGTGGCCCAGCACGTTTGCCATGTCACCCCACAAACTAGAAATTCTTCACAGAGAGAGTGGTGAGGCACTGGAACAGGTTGCCCAGAGAAGCTGTGGATGCCCCATCCCTGGAAGTGTTCAAGGCCAGGCTGGATGAGGCTTTGAGCAACCTGGTCTAGTGGAAGGTGTCCCTGCCCATGGCAGGGGGGGTGGAACTAGATGATATTTAAGGTCCCTTCCACCCCAAACCATTCTGTGATTCTATGAAACTATCCAACATCTGGGGGTCATATGCCTCCCACAAACAGCATGCACACCTAAATGAGAAACTGTCCCCATAATCCCTGTCTATGACTCTACCATGACAAGCAGGGACTTCCAAACTACAAGTTATGTTAATTTAAAGAGTTGTAAAGTTAAGGAAGATGATTTCTACCTCTCCTCCAAGAGATGCCGTATGGAGGAATGGGGCAGATCAGATGTTTAACAGGCTTAGAGAAGGTAACTCCATATATCAGGGCACTGGGGACCCATTACTCTGTGAAGATATCTGCAACATCCCTGGGCTGCTCCAGTCCCTTTCCTTAACAAAAGTCTGGTCTGCGGCTGGAGTGAAAAGCGAGTGCTGCAGCTCTATGATTAATTTTCATCTTCCCTGTGACTGAGGAAGGCACTCAATGTCCCTGGGGGCAGTGGATGCTTTCTGGAGGACACAACCCTGGAGAACTGGAGTCTGGTGAATGTCTGCAGTGCTGTCTGAAACCCAGGGGTGAAACCATGCTTGGTGGGAAAGGGAAGCAGCTCTGCGGGAGAGAAATGCTCGAGGGAGTGGGTGTACCCAGAGAACAGCGGAGGAAGCATGTGTGAGGCAGCAGCTGCAGAAACAGGCAGCAGGGAGGTGGTAAGCACTTGGGAATGAACCCTGGAAATGAGGAACGGCAAAACGCAGAGATGGAAGGAGAGGTGAAATAAGGGCTGCCAGTGGAAACAGCCTGGGGATGGTCCTGCATGGGGACAGGGGCATTCTGGCTCACACTGTTAGGGTGCTTATGCCACTGCAGGTTGGGAAAGGCTGAATGTAGCCACCGGGGCTTGGTGGGACACCTCTCCAAATCAGAGTGGGGCTATGCCTCAATAGGCTTGGCTGTGCAAATGTATTTATCTGAATTACCTAAGCCAGGAGCCAAGTCACCCCAGATCAGCATCAGCAAGCCTTTCACGCACTGCAAGGTCTCCTCTCAGCCCACTGGCAGTGGCAGAGTGGGCTGGTTGGGGCACGCACTCCACAGGCTTGCCAGACCTGCCTGTGTCTCCTTCCCCAGTCAGTGGAGCAATGGGGGGGAACAGCCTATGGAAGAGCAGCCCAAGGAACTCAGCCCAAGGAAGAGCAGAGACTCCTTCCCAAGGCATGAGTTCCCCTTCTTTCACTCTAGGAAGAGCCTAAACCAAAGACAGCCTTTAATTTAGGGATCCCAGCCAAAAAGCTCAAAGTTAGAGAGGGCGAATCTGGATATCCATGTAGACAGAGGATATAGATGGAAAAGTTGACATTGCATAGCAAATTGAGAGTAGGGGAGTCACCTCAGAGAGCACGAGAGCTGACTGTATGGTCTGCTGCAGAGTAAGCACCACTCCTTGCGTAATTAGAAATGCACATGACACAGGAGCCAGTGTGCTGGCCGCGACGCCCTGTGTTGCACATTTCAGTTCAACTGCTTGGAACAACTAGCGTTTGGTATTAGTTTTAAGATAATGCTCGTGTGAAGTAGTGAATGACAAAATATTGCTGGAAAACTATCAAGCTGTTGAACAACCGCTGAGAAACACGTGTTAAAAATTCTTTTATTGTATTAATTCTACATTCCAGTTTAGAGATAACCAAGTTTTCTAGGAATCCAAATAAACCAACATCCAGAGTATTTCTTATTCATAAGATGTATCTGAAAAAACTCAGCAATACTTAATATTTGCATATTATTAACCAACTTCTTAGTTGGTGAAAAGCTCGATCATTTCTGTTTCCAGGACTAGACATACTATTTTGACACACGCTGTTGAGGTTTTGTAGTAAATCCAACACAGGTATGCTCTAATCATTTTGGACTGTTAAAATATTTCTGAAGGCAGCAGCCAGGCTGCTAACAACCAAGTCGAGATGGGATTTCAAGGGAAGAAGTTTTTCATCCTCCCCTTGCAGGTGATAGTGCTAGCAAGCAACACATCCCCAGTACAGTGGTTTCTGTCTGGGCTGTTTCCCATGTTTCCTCCTGCAGATGAGTTCCCAAGGGAGAAGGATAGATCCTGCATCATTCAGCAGCCGGGGAGACTGTGTCTCTCCCAGCCAAAGCCCCACAACAGCAGTCACCTTTTCTCCCCACGAACATGGGCCTCTGCCCCACTAGGCAATCTGTGAAGTGTCTTTCAGACCCCAGAGCTGATGCAGATGGGTTTGTGTGGCCCAAAACACGCTTCCACCTGCCGCATGATCTAGCACAGTGGTGGATATCCCAGCTGCACTGGGACAGTTTGCAGCTTAGGGGGAGTAGAAATGCTTAAAGCAACATGTGCAATCAATGGAAATGTGTCAGTAGGTGGGTGAGAGAACATAACAAAGTAAGCAGCCAGCATGAAGTGTCCAGTGGACTCTGAATACTGTGGAAAAATATACGAGGAGTGGAGTGGGGTGGAGGATATCGATTTGGCACATATTTCCCTTCTGTCCCATTTTCTTCTCACTCCTTTTCTTAATTTTTCAATTGCTGGGATACTGCAAATGAAAAAGAACCTCCAGACCCATCCAGTCTGGCTTTCAGGATACATAGGCACTTTATTTTTCAAATAAAAATCAATATAACAGCCTGTATATGGAGAGCATCAAGGGTAAATGTTTTATCTCACAGATCCAGCTTCCTATCAGGGCTTGCATTAATGATACCTATGTCCAGTGGACTCCTCTTCCAATGAATGCTTTGTTTAAATGTATATTTTAAACTTATATTTACAATGGCTTTCTTCTCTTTAATAGGGTTTGACGTGTTGGCTCTGGTGCAGAATGTAAGTTGCTTGTATAAAGCTTTGAAATGTATTTCTGAATGGTGCTATATAAATACTGCATATGTTGAATTGTACTATTTTATTGTGCAACTAAAAAGTTTCCTGTTCCATACCACAATATGATTTGTTATTTTTCCAGCACACACATTAGCCTGCATTCAACTTCTGCACAAGGTAGAAGAACTCAAATTAAATTTACAAGCACACCTGAGCAAAGCTAGTTAGCTCTGGCCAGATCATGTTTCCATGATTAAATAATGCTGGCTATTATAACACATTGCAAGAAAACACAGCCATAAATCCCCATTTCAGTTTATATTTCCAGTGTTTCATTGTACCACAGAAACTCTGCTATACTTTCTAGTAAGCAATAGGCCAGACATGGGACTGAGTCACCCTGAGCAGATGTGTTAGATGCTAACTCTGAGGAGATAAGAGTAACAATGCTGCTCTCCCATGAGCTTTCCCCTCAAGGACCTTCCCATGCTACACAAACATTAATAAATCGATCTTCGCTGCATCCCACTGCAGATTTTATTAACTGAGGAAATTGGTTCCCAGAAAGATTCAGCAACTTGCTCAAGGCCAGAGAGTACGTACACAGCAAGGGGAAAGAGCTGGGGGGCCGTGCTGGGGACCTTCTCATATTGCCCTTTAATGTTTAACATCATCACTTAACAGAGCATGCTGCAGGCATGACAGCACGAGGTGTTCCCCTCATCAGAGGTGGACGGGCACTCCTTTCAGAGACTAGTGCACAACACGTCTACGGCCAGGCAAGCCCCTGTTGAGCACTTTGGTCACCACCACAAACCCCTGGGGACCCGGCGGGGCAGTGGGTTCCTGACAGATGAGGGACTGTCTCCTACCTGCCTGTGTGGTTGCTTTGGGACAGGAGGGAGAGGTCCGTGGCTCCACCACTATCCTTGCAGAAGGTCTCCCAGGGGTCCAGGAAGCACTCTTGGAGGCCACGTCTACCCAACTTGGGGAGCAGAGCCGGGGACACCCTGATCCCACAGACATCCAGGTCACACTGCAGCTTGAAGACAGCTTTCCTTTGGGTGGAAACAAGGGTGACAGGGCTGAATGGATTAGTGTATACCCAGGTCTGAGCTGAAGATGCACAAGACACAGCCAGGAGATACCTCTGAGACTGGGGGCACCAGTGCAGCTCAACCCTGTCTGGAGTTCAAGGTTTTTACAGGTGGCTTTCACAGTTTTGCATTTTATTAACATTTCTCATTTTCCAGTAATTTACAACATTGCCAAAATCTGACCATTTTGAGTAAAGTTTTCCAGTCCAGGTGTTTGCCTCAGGCTGAATTATTCCAGATAGCATGGGGAGGAGAATTTCATTTAGAGCTTCTTCATGGCCAAGACTCAGGCTGAGGGAAAAGGCTTGTATGTAACAAATGCTGTGACCTACCCTTTGAAACTCTGCAGTGCTCTGTGAATGTTGTGATAGTTGTGTAAGGGAAAGGAAAACAGAGCAGACAAGGAATTGGGCTCTATGGGGACAGCTGAGACTGATGGCTTTTGTGGGGAGTTGGGATGGAGGACCTGGATGGGGTGAACAATCACAGGTAGTGTATCATGACTAAAACTGGAAGGATGAGCCCCAAAACCACAGACTTTAGAGAATGGGACTGAATTGCTGAGGCTGGGGCAAGTTTACAGTGGGTGAAGTGCTAAGGGGTGAGGCAGAAGGGGTTAGGACACGGGTATCTAGTTAAAGTTTTTACACCCTGGAGAAGGCACTAGTCCGTAGCTTGAACTGGGTCTGTTCCTGAATTTCAGCAGACCACTGCTGTCAGTGTTTATATGTGAAAGCACCGATGACAGCGTGTTTCATCTCCCACGTACTGCTAGAGCAGGCTCTCACCCTACAGGTGTGGTCCTTTAGCTCCCCCGGCAAATCTCAACACCGTGGTGTTTACCCTACTGATAAGTCATGTAGATGTCATGCAACCTTAGTTAACTCCCTTTAATTTTGTCTTTAATTGCACACACATGCTTGGTGTTTCTTCATGTATCCAAAGCCCTTCAGCCTCGTGCTGTGCCCTGGAAGGCCATGTCTCAGCTGGCAATCACCTATTCAATCTGTTATTTCCCAGTATATTCCTAATTTATGCCATGCTCTTTGAATCCTGAAATAGCTTCTTCATGGGATTTTCTACCCTGCTCACCACTGCAGTAGGAGAGCTCCCCAACTATTAGTTGGTTCATTTTAGCAAAACTTCATGATGAGATATCACGATACTGTCATTTGGCAAATGGGCAGCTAAGTCAGCACTGCTGCTGCTGCCCTGCTTGAAACCACCAGGACTTGACTTTTCAGAGCACTTACTATAGGATATGTTGCTCTGAATCACTGAAACATTGCTCTCCCTGACTCAGCTGAGACTGAGAGCTCAGTACTTCTGCAAACCAAACCACTGGGCAAGCACCTAGAAAGTTAAAAAGGCACAATTAGACCCCATCTGTGAAAAGCTTGGCTGAACAACATTTCCCAGCACTCTGGAACAAAGGGGATCGGATCCAAGGATGTAATCTTCTACTTTCTCTTCCCGTTCCTCATTCATTTCTAGCTTTTGTAATAACATGACATGGAGATCCTGCCACAGCCGCAGATTAGGTCTAATTTGTGTACTGAAGGAAGGAGCTGCGTGGAAAAATACTCTCTGATCAGACTGTGCAAACCATGTCTGCATAATACGCGTACTTATGGGGGCTGAATTAAGGTAGCAAGAGTAATTTTAAATTAGCATTTTCTAACATTCATGTGCTTGTTCTGCCAAGCTTATTAGTATTCCTTCAAAGCAGAGTTTTGATTTGTTTTAGAATAAAGTGTATTTTTTATAATCCTGTGTAGGAAATAGCCAGTTCTACCTTTCTTACAAAATATTTTTTAAAATGGTAGGGTGCCCTTCTCTCGACATTCCTCACCAACTTGGATTCAGCGTTTGAAGATGATAAATGCACATCAAGCTCAGCATTTCTACCACCACCTACCTGCTTTGGCTCTTGTTTCGTTAGAATTTCAGCAATGTGCTGGTTCATGGCAGATAACCTCCTCTCCCTCTCTGGGCTGCGAACGCCTGTGAGTGTGTGCGTGTGTGTAGGGGGTGAGGGAATGGGTGTATTTCTCATCTCCTCAGCATTTATTACATTCCTCTTTCTCTACCTCCTCTGCAGCAATAAATCAATGCTACTTGTTATTGTCTACTCCTTGGGCCACATCTCGGGGGGAGAGGCAGGTTCGCCTGGCTATAATGTCCTATGTTTTATCAAAAGCTAAAATAGAAGTAAAGAACTAAAGTAAACCCAAAAGTCCTGTTTTTGCAGATTTTGAGACGAAGGACCCTGTCCTGGTCATGCCGCCTACATCACCCATCATGACAGACATGTTGCTCCACACAGACTCTGGTTAACAACCCCAGCCTTATGCTGCCTGCACAGGCAGGAGAGGGCAGGGTGTCAGTGGAATGACGTTTCTACTTCCATCATGGGAAGGAAAGGTTAGTATTTCTGATGCTACTGTCTATTTTCTGCCTGCAGGCAGTTGCAGAGCTGGGATGCTGGATGCACCATTCCTGTGTGGGTGCTGAGATGCGTGCACGCTCCTCACACTTCGTCAGGGGGTTAATATCCAAGTGAAGCCCTAAAAATAGGTTGTGGATGGAGTAAAATATAGCCTGATTATTGTTTACTCTGAGAAGAGCAGAGGCACACACGCTGGTGCCTGGATAAACTGTAAATCAAGAGCAAAATCACAGTGGGTCTGTGGCTTGTAGCAACTCCCTGGAGGAATTTTGGCCAGAAAGCCTCTGCCCTCTAGTTTGTTGCCTGCTATCTAATCACTGCACTCTGTTCTTCTACACACAGACTTCCTGATTTTCTACAGGTAAAAAAACCACGCCAAAAACAAAAAAGATTTTCCCACATACCTGGCCCTACAAGCAGGGATTAGATGTTCCTTCTTTCCACATATGGCACCCTGAAGAGATGTGCTGGAGAAATGATGAGAAAAGAAACCAGTGTGGTGGAGAAACATGCAAGGTAGGAGCCTACTGGAGCAGAGGTATTTGGTCCAAGCCCAGAAGCACATGCACACACACACACAAAAAAATAACAACTGGCACACCTGCTTAGGCATCCAGGACCAAATTAAACAGGCAGGTTTATAGCCAGGGTTGCACCTGGAATTTTCTCATCCTTAACCCTTTCTGATGTTAACTGGGGTAACTCATCTGGGAGCCTCCATGGAGAAGTTACTGAAGGTGTTTGCAGGCAGATTCTCAGAGTCTGAAGTGCAGAAAAAGCCCCCCTGACACATTACCATGTTTTTATTGTGGCTTTATAGACATATTTTACATTTCTTTCCCCAGTGGCAAAGGGAGGTGGGGGAGAGTTGGGTTCCCCCAAGCAAGAAATGTACTTTATCGACTCAGTTTGTCAAGCAGCGGCACTGGTAAAAGCGTGCACACACTTTTTTTTATGTCTTCCCTAAACTTTGCCTAGTTTTTTATTAAAATGGCTGCCTCGAGCTACTGACAGCGGTGCCTGTAACATGAGATGTGCAGGGTATGAAAAAACCCACCAACTTCAATACAAGCTCAGATTCCTTCTCCTGCTCTGATTTCCACCAGTTTTTACTGAAAGGCTTTCCCTGCCCCCTACCCTCGTTTTCAAGGGGACAAGCATACGTCATGATGTATTTTTCAGACCCTTCAGGAAAGATGTCCGTGTGTCGGACTGCATTTGGGCATAGCTCTCTCTGCCAGGGGGACTGCCGCGTTGCCCTCTGCTCCGGCAAACACACAGCTCGTGTGATCTGCAGAAATGATCCCTCTCTTTCACATGGCTTTTGGAGGCTCCAAAGTACATGTGATGACAAGCAGATAAAAAGGTTAGTACATGCAGAAAGGGGAAGGGTTTGTCTCTGTTTGCGTGTTTGCTTCCTTTTCCTAAAAAAAGGTCTCCAGGCAGTTGTTGGGAAGTGAACTTGCAAGAGACATCAGATGGGTTTACAAATACAGTGCAGTCTTTAGAGGAAAGCCCTGGTTCAAGAGCTGTCCTCGCCCTGTGGCATGTGGAGGAGGGCTGGAAAGGGAGAACCTGGTGCAGAAATAGGGGAATAGTAGCTTGGGGACAACAGGGTTTAGCTTGGGAGCAACTGGGTTTTGAGGACACCGTGGCCACTGCTGAGCAGGTGAGGTCCTCTGGCCTCTCCTACCTGCTGTATCTGGGGCTCTCCTGGGTGTCCACGTCCTTGAAACTCACCTGGTTTGGGGAGCTGGTTGTTCCTCTTCCCACCAAGCACTGCATTGCAATTTGGCTTATCTCTGGCTGAAGGACCCTACTGAGACAAGCGACTGTTTAAGACAGAATGAATTATCCACAGCCTCTCTACATCTCATTTTTCCACAACTCTCTCACTTGCTGATTATAATTGCCCTTTAATTGCTTGTATAATTTCAATTACATAACAAGTAAGCTGTACAGTAGCTGCCAAAAGTATCTGTTGGCTTTTTTTTTTTTTTAAATCATTAATTTGAGTTTAAATAATTCCACAACTGTGATTGCTATAGTCCTGAGAGAGTGCTGAGTTCTTTCAACAGATAGACTTTCTCTGCATAGTCTCTGCTTACTCTGGGCACAAGTCGACCAGTTTCCTCTGTAGAGATTGTTGTTTAGATCTGGTAATGCTGACCAAACATCCTTAACGTGGACAAAAGGATTTCATGGTTTATGCAATCAAATGCTGTAGAGATATCCAGCAGTGGGAATGCAAGCAACAGCCAAGAGCAAATCATTCATCACTGTCACTAGTGCTGATTCTGTTTTACGTGCCAGATAGATGCTGAACTGGAAAAAGTCCAGGATCCTTGCAGGGTTGAGATGGAGATAGGACCAGGCCTTCTTAAGGGCTTTTATCCTGTTCAAGGCATGGCAAGATCAGATACTGGCTTATATTGAGAGAATTTGCTTGCATAAAGCGACGATTAAATAACAAGGATAAGCTTTAAGTGGAGGCTAGATGTCTCTTTTGGAAGAAAGCAAGAATGATCTCATGTGAGGTTGCTGCTTCTTTTTTCTTCCTGGACAAAATAGAAAGGGACAACAGCAGTGGGGATTCTCACTGGAGACCCTTTTGTGTTTCTGCAGTGCAGAAGGGTTGAATTGGAGGTAGAGAGTATTGACTTATTGGCCGATAAGGAGCCTGTATGGAACCTTCTTTCCTAAAATGTCACAGTGGATGGAGATAGTTTTCTCCCAGAAGCAGGCTGACAGTGATGGGTAATAGGGATGCTCAAGACTGACAAGACCCTCCTTGGCTCAGAATAAGGCAGCGGGTGTAATTAAGAAATCCTGCGATTGAACTTGTGTGGATTACTTTCAGAATGAATAGGTTTAGGATAAGGTATGCAAATGCGAGCATATTTGAATCATCAAGCAAGGAACCTTGGTCCATAGTAGCCATTTTAATCTTGTTTTACATTCATATTTGTTTTCTTTAAGGCGTATATATTCTCATTGCTTGGTAAATGCTAAATGACATCTCTTAAATGAGGTATGGCTCCTTTAAACTACGTTTTGTTCTTTTTGTTAATGTTAACCAGAATCATAAGAGGTACTAGAGGATACACAGCATAGGAGGCCCATCATTTAAACAGTCATGTAGCTTAACATATGTTTATTTGGAAACATAACATTTATCATTTTTATTAGAATGGGAAATGGTGGATGATCGACTCTTTTTTTATTATTCAGTTTATGTCAGATTGTACTCTCACAAAAAAATTGAATTAAATGGGAAAAGGACAGACTTGGTCAAATGTATTTATTTTAGAAGGATGCATTTGTGAAAATGAGGCAGTTTAATTGATCTGGTCACCTGGATCTTCAAGATTTCAGATGAATATAGCTCATCTTCTCATCCCACAGACTAGAAAAGGGAGGAAGGTTCTCCTTGTTTTCCAACTCTTAAATATACTCTCAGCTGAAAGTAAGATATTGAACCGAATTTCAACTATATCTGTCAAATATCCATGGTCACTTTATCTGGACTGCAGATTAACTGTCCCAAGGATGTAGAGACCTGAGCCGGCTCAGTACAGCGTGGTTTATCAGTTCAGGTGCAGTGCCATGTGAAGGCAGCATTAGGATTTTAAGGTCAGGGAGGGTTCAGGAGGTGTATAATTGTGTTTGCACACAATTATTAGCCTAAGCTAATAAACTCTGCAGAGCCCAGCCTGGCTCCCTGCAGAGCTGCCCAAGTGCCCCATGCATCATGCTCTGGGGTCTGCTCTCTTCCAAAGGACACACTGCAGCTAGTGGCTTTTACTATTACTATTATTATTATTATTATTATTGTCCAGAACATCCTTGTTGCAGTACCACAGGTCATGTGGAAGACACTCAAGCTGAACAAACAAAGCAAACAGTTTTGCTTTAAAAGCCAGTTGCGCACACCCATAGATTCTGGTTAGTCGATGACTTTCACAAATTCAGTGTTTTTTGCTTTTCCTCAAAACTTGGTAAGTGAATTTAAGAGTGATTAATACAAAAAATATTCTTTAATTGTAACTTAAATGTAGCAAATTTAGGCTATAGCGTATGTTCATAACAACTTCAGATGTGCTAATTTTTAAAATAAAATAAATTTCAATTTAAAGGAAAAAATGTTTCCACTTGCATTATTTTTCTTTTTTCCACAGGCAAGTTCTGCATCTGCAGGAATTCCTAGTGGGCATACTTTTCTATATCTGTCCATGTTTTGTGCCACTGGCAACTTCTGTTCTTCTGGCTTTTTTGGTTTTACGTTATCAGGAAAACCATGGAATTCCAATGAAGGGCTCTATATGGAGATTAGGAAAAAATAAAGGAATATAAAACAATAAATAAAAGGAGGAATAAAAAAATTCAGTGTTGGAGGATTTGGGGATGGTCAGAAGTACTGCAAACAACAATGATTCCAGTTTCCCTCAGGAAATGGAAACAAAAGCAAACCCATCCAGGCATTTTGAACTCTCTGTAAAGTCTTGCAGAGGTGGCGGAAGGTTTGAGGGGGAGTTTCTTAATCTGTTTAAATCAGGACTCTCTTCCTTGACATAAATCAGCAAAGCAAAAACTCGAGCTTTTGCTGATCTGGGCAGGACTTTGATGATAATTTGCCTAGAGAGATTAAAGTGGTACAACATGAAATAACAGAAACTAAAATTAATGGAGCTGTAAATGGGATTGTGTTGTGCGGGGCCCTCACATATGTTTCAAATTCGGTGCTTCCTCTGTATCTGACAGCATTCATACAGCAAGAACGCTTCTGAGGAACCGCTACTGCACCCCCCATGAAAACATGGAGAAGAAAGCCTCACCCCACAATGTCTGTTCACCATTCTCTATCCTCCCACGGTGAGTCTTTGTGGTTCTATTTGTGCTCTCAGTTAAACACAGGTCTGAATTTGCTCTCAAAAGCAGACCTGTCCATCATTCATGGTATAAACCCCAAGGCCAGCACTGGAAGGTCACCTTGTTTGGAGACTTGGTTTACTCCATGAGGTCAGTTAAGTTGCCCGCTCATAGATACCAAGAGCCATCAGAGGTGCTGTGGGACAGCAGAGGTATTCAGGCTGACCTGACAGGTATGGCACAGTATCTACAGGAGGCACATATTCACCTGGAGAAGCAACTGGAGGCCAACCATATTATTGCAGGGCAATTCCAGTGGCCAGTGTTTCAGAAAATGTAGCATACACTTGGTGTCTACAGATGCACCAGGTGTCTAAGCTCCCGGTGTAGTCAACTGAAATTTAGTCAGTGCAGTCAACATCACCTGAAGAGCTGTTCATGGAACCAAATGCTGAGGTGCAACTCAAGTTGCCTAAACATAGGTATCAATATTCTTTGGAGATATCCTCCTATGTTTAAGGTATTCACAAAGGACTGACAGATATGATTCACAACTAATGGGAGATAAGTGTCTAGGAGAAGCAGCTAGATACCAGGTAGGATACTCAAGCCAACCAGCACCTATGTTTTGGCCACCAAATCTCCAGGTCTAAAACCAGGCTCATGTGGACTGAACAACAGGTGATTCAAGTTTCAAACCAGCCCAACAGCAAAAGCCTCAATTTCAGCTCTTCCTTTGTTAGCTATGATGAGGTTTCAGCACACAGCGTGAATGAAAAGCATGTGAGTCATAATACTCACGAGTTAAACTATTGCCAAGGTCATTCTTCACCCTGTAGACAGAAGCTACAATTCCCAATGAGCCTATGCCAACCATTGACCAACAGGATGGCCTTGCAGGAGCTCTGAGTAAATAGTGTGTATCACGTTTACAAAAACCTGGCAGGAACTGGGCCAGATACAAACCTCAATGAAATGGTGAATTCATGTATAAGTATTAATCTGTCTTTAATTTCACTATTTCCATTGCACATAATCATTACCATCAGCATGAATAGTGAGTTATCCCCCTTGCTCAAGCCTGCAGTGAGTCTGACTTTTTCATAGCTCCGCTTAATTGTTGCCAGGGTTCCCTGTAGTAGCATTAGCCTGTTTAATATTACATGGCATGAGAAAATTAAATGATCAATATCAGGTTAAGAGCACTCAGTTGTTCTTTCTTTGCTTTTGTAATTGCTAGTGTGACAAGAAAATAATTACTATGTTGAGTTTATTGCTACTCTCATTGTCCTCTGCTGGTGATTTTGCTGTTCAACTATGGACATGTCTGATTTAAATTGTCTATAATATTGTTGTCTTGGAAGGAAATAGAAAAGAAAGAGGAAGGGAAAGGGAGTAGGAGAAATTAAAGGCTGATCTAAGATTAACATAGTGTTTACTCTGGCTCTTGGCAAGGTCTGTTTGTAAAAGGAAACTCCCAAAGCAAAAATCATCTAGAATGTATTTGTTTAAAGTGACACTGTCAACTTAAATATCACACTTCAGGTTTGGTTTTTGTTTTTTTTTTTTTTTTTTGTTTTTTTTACTCTATATTGTTATAAGTAACACCCAAACCAATTATATCCTGCTAATGCCATTGGAACACCTCAGATTATTACTGCTGACAGACTAGAGAAAAAGTACTTCTGTGTATCTTTTGGTTTGTTTTTACTGCAATTGATAGCACTCTGTCCATGATCACCAATTTATATGGAAAACCTACACTCAAAAATGGCTATGTAAATTTGAGCCATGCCTAAATCTTCTGTAGTTTCTTATTGAAGTGAACCAATCAACAGCTGTTTTGTTTGTATTTTTATTTTGTCCCTTCCTTGTCTGTGTGTTAGGTTTTTTTCCTGTTGTTCATATAGCTTTTTGACAGAGTATCAGGAGAGAAAAAAAAAAAAACAACGCACCGCAAATGGATTTAAAACCAGGATTTTTAAAACCGGCCGGGCAAGTAGAAAAACAGAAATCCTCATCAGTCCTCTGCAGGGAGCAGGTACCCTGAGGGTCCTTGCCTTCAGCCATGCAGAGAAAAGCCAGTCTCTAGTGAAAAGATAGCTACTGCCCTCAGAAGCCGGTGGGAGTGGGCTGATACAGAGATCCTTTTAACCGTGATGCCTACGAGTCACTGGTGTCAGCATTAAGGCATCCTGGGAGAAAGAGGAAAACAAAACTGGTTATTCACTGTCTTTGTTTAGCTGCCTTCGGAGGTTTCAAGGGAGCTGAATACAAAGACACTGTGGCATATGCCAACTGTTGACTCTATCAAATAATAAAGCAATCCCAGTGGGTATTAAGAAGCGTGGAATCATTCTAATGAGTCTGGCAAAATCTCATTAGGATGAACAGCAGGTGATGACAAAATATTTGCTCTGTATGCAAATGACTTGTTTCCTTCTCCATCTACATGCGGTTGCGTGAGTGCTCAGAATGGGAGCTGTCAGATAATTACTCACTGGAGTAAAGCTCTGCACACGCGGTGGTTGTGTATCACATGCATCCGTGGCACAAATGGGAAAAATGCTAGAAAAGAGCTGTTTTTAGTGCAAGAGCTCTCCTTTATCACCAAACTCTCAGCACCCTACCTGCACAACAAGCAGTTTGCTGGGCAACCAGTCTATCCAGCTGTCTTTCCAGAAATGCTTTCAGTGCAAGGACACATGGGCTGCAGGTTGTCAAAACTTCTCTGAGTGCTGTGAGCACAGAAGGCATGATGGAAGGGGGAGAGGGGGCAGGGGGTGTGCTAAATAATAAAAACCAAGAGAAAACATGGCAGTTCCTGTTGACAGTGGTAGTTTACCTGCATAGTCCTGAGTCCGATCTGTCCTTCTAGTTCAGAACATCTCTACTAATCCAACAGGAAATATCCGACTGCAGGCTCAGATATTGCTGTCTGCATAGTAAATCACTGTTTTGCCCCTTTCTGCTGCTGCCTTAACATCAGGCTATGTAGCCCCTGATATCCGTTCAGTTCCTGATGGTGTTTCTGGCATAGCACGCTTCCATCCTCTCCAGTGTATCATTAATAATGCTTCATACATTTGTTTTTAATCACACTGGTATTTATTTATTGCTGAAGTCCTGTTCCTACTCCTCGTACGTGTCAGAGGCAAAATTCTTGCATGGGGGAGATAGAAGTCCCCCAAGAGCCCCATTCTTCTGTGTGTGCTGGAGCAGAGGAGGACAGGGGAGTCGAGTCAAAGGACATTCCAGATTAAATAACTCAAGCCATGCAAACACAAGTGTTCCTGCAGATCTCTCCAATGCCTGGCAGTCAAATATCTTTGCTATACTTTCCCCATGTAATTGTGGTTTGCTCTCAGAAAAGGAGTCAGGAATGCATTTGAAGCTTCCCTTCTAAAAACACCCCTAGGATCACCAGAGCCATGCAAAATTTCCAACTCTGAAAGGCAAAGGACCACTTGTATGATGAGCCGGTACTCCCACCATACTCATCAGCTTTTACCTGTAGTCAGCTTGCTCAGGCCCTCCCTCAGAGAGGGAGTTAAGCTAAGTATGAGAGAACCGTTTTCTTTCCTGCTGCAGTCCTATACAGATGGGGTGAAAGCAACACACTAAAGAGCAGAAATTTGCCTCCCTCACCACCCAGCAACCTGCAGCCCAAGTCTTATGAATGCCAAGGAAAGGGGACCAGTCCACTAAACTGATACTCCATGAAAGAAAACAAAATTTCATTAGATGAGGCTTTGTGTTCCAAAGATATTAAAATGAGCTATTATCTGATTTTAATAATAGTTAATTTAAATTATTAATAATACTATTAAGTGTTAATAATATTAGGGGCGTTTTAGTCTGTAGATGTTTGTCAAATGTGCTTTTCATCCAAGTGCTTTTTCAGGTAAAATCAATATAATTTCTTCTGTCAATAGTTTGGGAATTCTAGAAGGGTCGCCAAGTAAGTCAGCGAGAGAACTGGGAAGCAGTGCCTAGACCTTGTGATTCCCAGATCAACCCTTGTGAGCACAGGGGCACTGTGGCTCACTGTGTCATTGCTGTGGGTCTGGGACCTACAGAGCTACCAAAGCACCTTCTGTTGCTGGAGATTTTTAAGAATAAATTGGAAAATTTGACTTGCTGAACATGGCAACATAACCTTTTGAGATCCAGACCTCTAGCCTGGGATCTGATGGCTGATGTATCCTACATGGTATTCGTCTTACATTTAATAATTGTATTAAATTGAGGTCTGCAGTCAAAGTGCTGCCAAAATGACAGTGGGCCAAGAATTACATTAAGCATTAAAATGCAGGCTTGGTGGGATTTGCAGGGCAGTGAGGCTTGTTCTCACGGTTGGGTTACTCACACTGAGGTAGCATATTCCAACCCAAACCGATAGCAGCACACAGGGGCCGCAGCCTTCTGGTTCTGCTTAGTAGGTTTTGCTGACCAGCAAAAAGTTATGGAAATCCCAAGCCTTTAAAAACTGGTACCTGTTAAGCAACTACTTCTTTATTTTTCCCCCCCCTTTTTTTTTTTTTTTTTTTTTTTGCTGCCCAACTAGCACACAGCTGGGTGTTTTAGTGAGACTGACTGCAATAAGAAAACTTGGAGAGCAATGGCAGTGACTCATTTCAAGCTAGAAATGTCATCTGATGTTAGTGGTAGCCAGTATCAGCTGACCGATGATCATGCACATGGTGATCTCAGATAGAGATTGCTCAAAAAAAAAATCCTGTGGGTTCTTCCCAAACGCAGTATGGATAAGAATACATCAGATTTGCCTCCCTCTATCCAAAGCAGCCCTCCACAGCTCCCAACAGCCTTTGTGTCCTCACACTCATGCTCTAACAGCACACCTCCAGGCATGTCACGTGCATGTGTGGGCACTCTGAAAAAGCATCACTTAGGTGATGCAGCCATCAGGGTGTCTCACACTCCTTCTGCAGAAAATGGCAACAAGTGGAAAGCCATATTTCTCTCTCAGGATCACAGGAAGACCACATGGGCTTCAGAGGAGATCGAGGACCAAGCAGAATAGACAGAGAGTGCAAGCCCTAAGCCGTATGTGCTGCTTGGCCTCGGCAGCAGCCCTTGCCTTCCTTTTTTTTGGCAGTAGAGCTGTAATCTTATAGAGACTATGAGAACAGTTTACTCATGCAGAGGCATCTAGTGATATCTGAGATGCCAAAACATACCCCGTATGGCTTTCACCTGTTTCTTCCAAAGCGAAGAGTTGTACATAAGACCTCTGTAGCATCTGACAAGCTGCAGAGATCCCTTGGGTACCCTCAAGGATCTGAAATGGCACTACAAGTCCATGTTTAAAGAATGAGATCCCCGGTGTGTCTGTGCTGCAAAGTGGTCCTGTTGCTCAAGCTCTCATTTGAGTTTTTGCAGCCATAACTGAGCTGTGTGCTTTTGTTGCTGGGTTTGCGGTTCACAGCAGTAAGTACATATCCCCTGCAGTCTCAGGGGTGTCTGTAGAGCAGGCCTGTCCTGCAGAAGTGATGAATACCTCAGGTTAGTCTTGTTGCTCCTGTGGGCCAATAGCATTACTACCATCCTGTCAAGTCCTTTGAGACTTAGAGTATTGTTAACACACTGGCCAAAGTACAAATAGACTGTAGGTGGGCATCCCTTTGTCGTGGGTTTGGAGAGAATAGAGAAGTCCTAGGCATTCTTGTTTTTCTGCCCATTCAAAGTATTCTTGTCAAAGCTGGGGAAAGAGAGGTTTCTTTATCCTCGGCCTCTAATCTCTGAGATCCCAGACCACTTCACTTTTCTGTTCCTTTTCTTCCAGTCCCAGCCACAGCTTGTAACTTCCTGACCTGCTGTTCACATTCCCACCTGTCCTCCCCAACACATCGTCACTTGTCTCAGTTTACTGTCCTACCTCTGCTGTACCACCCCCTCCCAAACCTCTGTAACTTCATTCTTCCATTCCCTTCCTACCCTTTCTACCTACCCCCTCCAACCTTGGTTCTCCCAGACACTCAAAATTAGAGTCTTCATATCTTCTGCAGCTTCCTGAAGTCCATTGCTCTATCTCCACCCTGTACCTAACCCTGAAGGATTCCATTACTGCTCTTCCCCTTGCCACAGTAGACAAGTGACACATTCCTGTTTTACCTGTCTTTCCTTGGGATAGAAATTCACCTGTCCAGGTGTAGAGCAAAAGAGGATGTGTCTGGGTACAAAATAATGACCTTAATGTGGGGAGAAGTGCTCTTTCAAGTTTTAGTTGTTTAGATAAACTTCTAGGAAGCCTGCACTGTGTTGGAGCATCATCACAGCCACCTTTCTGGGGACAAATTGCATGCCTGTCACCCACCTAGTGTTTGTTGGTGGCAAACTGTAAGTCACAGGTCACTCCAGAGTAGGCAAGAAAAGGTTTTTTCGAAGACAACAGCAGTTAAAGGGGTGAACACAAGCAAATTTTTCTACCTTTTTTTTTTCCTAGCACTTTTCAGTGTTTTGCTAAGTTTGCTCTTCAGATGTCTGACTGACAAATGTCCTTTCACTTTTACTTTAAGTAGCTTAGAAGGCTGATTATTATTCTTTCCTGGTTTCCTCTTTTCTCTTCCTCTCCGCATAATAAATCAAAGTGGAAACCACTGGCTTATGTAAGTATTTTTGTGGACTCTGGAACTAAGATTCATCATGTCTTTCTGCCCATGCTGAGGCACTTAAGCAAGTAGCCCAATTGCCCTTAGATACCCCACTAATCACTGGAGAAGGACAGGTACTTTTGGGAGTTCTGGGAGCACTTTGCCTTAGTCTGAAACACGCTTTAGATGTGTTTATGTGACTATTCTCCCAGACCCAAATCTATCCAAGGCCAAATGTACAAGGTGCATTTCGCTACATGTTGCTGCCCATCCCCTCACCCCCGAAGATCTTCCTCTTCAGCAGATCCAGAAAACTCGATGAAGCTGGACCACAGGTGGCTTCACACCCTATAAATGTCAGTACGTTTTGGCACTTCCACTTTGCAGGTGCTTGGGATTTTCAGAAACAGCTGTATCTCTCCAGCTGTATTTGTTACGAGGGACAAAGCAAGAGGAAATCAGGAGCCTGGAGGCAGTGTTATCCTAGTGAAGGTGGTCCTGTACTTCCAAGTACGTGCACAAGGTTTTTGCTCTAACCTGTGCATGCCCATTCCTCCATTAGGACAAACTTTTCTGGGCAGCCACAGGAGATTCTTTACTTCTTACTGAGCAATAAAGCATCAGATATGTCTTTGAAGTTTTTGACTACAATACAACTTAATGAAAATTTGGGCCTTCACCTTGATGTAGAGTTAAAAGGTTCCTTCTTGAGCTGAGGGAATATTTGAGACTTATTTTCTTACCCACTGATTTCCACTGTCTTCAGAGAAGACAGAAAATCAGTTTGCTGTGTACTTGCTAACCTTACACTACCACAGAATTTTTAGCAATACTGGGAACAATAACTTACCAGGTTGTGTCCTGTATGGGAGCAGTGTAACTCCAGATCTTTTATAACTTAAACCTATGCAAACTTCAGCAAGATTTTTCTTACATTAATTATAGAAGAACAAAGCATCTACTCTTTCATATTAAAAAAATCACCTCTTCCTGGAATCTCAACTCTAAGGTGTTTTTACTGTGAAAAAGAGCTTCATGGTAATGATAGCAGAATATCAGATTACTGACTCTGTGTAACAGTTCTCTGTTTGGCTTCTGTCTACTTCTTAACAACATTTAGTGAAAAGCTGAATGCCTTCCAGAGACACCTTTAATTCACATGTTAAGAATGTTTATGCCTCTCAAGTGGTCAAATTAAATTGTGTCAAATGAGCCGTATGGGCTTGATGTAGGTTCTAAGGTCCTGTTTAAACTGTAGTGTGTTCATGAAACAATTAAAGCTGAATAAACATTGCCAAAAGAATTTCAGAGAGGATTAGTTCAAATGTTTAACTAAACTAATTTCTGCCACGGTTAGTTTCCATGGGCATTCGTTTGATCTGGCAGAAATGCACTTTCCTTAAGCATTTAACCAAAGTCTGATTGTAAAAGTCACATTTGTTCTGTCGGAGAAGGTAAAGAATAATTTTGTGTCCCATGACCACTTATAACCGAACAGCTTCATATCACACCTCTTGGACAGGAGATGTCCAGCAGGTTAGCCTAGCAACTAAACACTGATTAGGACACAGTGACTGGAGTGTAGGCACTCAAGAAGGCATTGAATTAGTTACTGATGGCACATCATTTGCCTGGGTCTTAAAAATAGTAATTCTGTATGCATGAACTGTTTTTACAGACCACAATAGTCAAGGTTCAAACACCTCAACTTAAACTTTGAAAATTAGGTATGACTGGAGTCATGACATCTCAAAGGTGAATCTTTTGACTTTACACCAGATTTTAAGGTCAACAAAGGTAAGCAAGTCTTCCAAGCTGGTCTGCTGATTTGATTCATCTCTCCACACAAACCCCATCTTCACTCCACTCTCCAAAGTCTTCAGGAAAGCCTTGAAAATATGAGGTAAGTGTACGGGAGAATTTAAATGAAGAGGGAAAAGACTGGCTGTCATGAGGTTACCCAATCCTTTCAGAGTAAGTAGCCCTCAGCCTGAATGCACTGAAATTGTACACTTGAAATACAAAATAAAGGTATAGCAAGCTTAGAATATTTTGCTTACCCCTGCTTCAAATCACAATACCTTTGCATAGGGTATGTTATTAGATACTACTGATGAATGCAGTCATAACCGGTATCCAAACTAAACCAGTGGCCTTTCAATGGTGGTCATGAGTTCTAGATACAGCCCAATAATTTATCAACATTCAATCCTTTTGGCTGTGCAGCAAAATAGATCTTTTTCTTTATGCTTTTGATCAGGGAATAGCTTAAGGTTGGTTAGGTCAAACTACAGGTCAACTGGCTGGACTACTACGGTCATCGGATGACTCTAATTTCTATGACACTACTTGGGGGTGCTATTATCTTTATTTATCTATTTAATAATGCTCTGTTTAAACAGATACTGCCAGCACATGTCTGGAGGGAGACCTGTTAAGCTTAAACAGTAAATATTGATCCTCCAGTCTCTTCCCTGAGCACACCTGCCAACCCATCACTAGTCTTCAGCCCTGAGACCTGATACTCTTCTTTGGCACCACACTTAAATATTGCAGAAAGAAACTACTCCAACTGGTGATCTTTGCACTGTACTTAACAACATCGGGAAGTAATCATGGCTAATTGTTATGGCTGTAATTCCAAACCTGACAGCTGGCGGAGAATCAGAGCTCTCAGTCACATTTGCTGAATGTCTCCCCAATACGGTCCACCAGATGATAGTTAATGGCAGTGCTCTCCAAAGCCTTGCACTTTGACTACTTGCATTTCTCCAGTACTCAGGTAGTTGCTGCCAAGGTTGTTCTCCTCTAGGGTAATTATTTGCACAGTGTAATTTCTTGGAAGCACAGCTGGCAAATGTTGCTTTCACACAGGCTGGACTAGATCTTTGTAGAGAAGGGTTGAGAGTGTAAAGATTTTAGGAGTGTCTCGAGCGAGTGAATAAACACTAGTTATAAAGACAAAGCAGGTGCCATCTGCTCCCACTCAAATAACTCCTGTTGACTTCAATGGGAGTGTGACAATTTTCAAAGTCACTCTATTTGGTTTTCTGAAAATGCTTTCTTTAGTATTAACAATGACTCAAAATGACAATCCCCAGAAGTCTGAAGGGGTTAGAGGACTGAAAACACTGGTGGTGGAACATGGATACATTCCCATGAAAGTCAGCATAATAGATCAGATGGTATTTAAGAATGGTTTGTATCTCCCAGCAGTGGGTGCCTGAACTAAGATAAGATAGGTAGCATTTTCTAAATGTCTTTGGTATTATGGCATCAGTTGTTCTCATCACAGGATCCAGTGTGGAGAAAGCGCCAACCAGTCAATTACTTCTAACAGAAACCCATGTGCCAAGGGTGTGTAGAAACAGATGTGCCTCTCCCTGCCAGAGGTGTTGCCCCTTAGGAAATGCAGCACTGCAGGAACTACTTGTGCATCCTGGGCTGGCATCTTCCCTGGAAATCAGCAGATGACCCCACCCCATAAGGCTCTCCCTCCGAAAGGAACACCTAGGCAACTTCAGAAAGTCCTGCACCACCTCTGAAAGGGGCAAACACTGAAACAAGAAAAATACTTCTGATGGGACAGTGTGTCAGAAGATCTGCCTCCTGTGCCACCAATGTCAGAAAAGAGAAAAATGCTTGACTAATCTTCTAGTGTCTGGGCAGACAAAGGATAACACAGTGAAATAAAAACACTGGCAGCTCCAGGACAGTGGATAAAATCTGACTAGTGACCAAAGGGCAGCATGAGGGAGCACCGTTTTGTTTAGGAGGAGATTCTGCACTTAACATTGGAACTTGAACTGGCATTGCCCTGGAAGACGTGAAATTACTGCTAATTTTGCTAGCAAAGCTGTGGAACCACGTAGGCACTGCCATATATCATATCCTATTGATTTCTGGTTGTGAGAGTAGCACATCTTATCGTGCAACAAGGCTGTGACCTTGGAGTGTAGAAGTCGAATTGAGAACTGGGTCCTGTTCTAGGTTCAACAGACCATTGGAGAGTTTCACACAGAGCCTTTAGCCATGGTGGCTCTTCTAGCTTCTTTGGTGTGTGAGCTGCATGAACCTGTATTGCCCTTAGACTTGCCAGTTGCATTTGGGCCCAGGCACCTGATCAGGTAAGGATGCCTGAGTCATCACTTCACAGCTTCCCGCATCCAAGGGAAGATGCCGCAGTCTGCACGTTCAGAGCCTGAGGCATGACTGAGGTGATTCAACGGCAGAAGACGCTGAAGATAAGGCATGGGCACTTCATCATATGTCTGAGCCTTTTACACTAAAACCTGTATGTGGTCAGGTAACATACACTTCCCCTCAGGCAGTTTTGTTGATGCTGATGCTCCAAAGTCAATGGAGTGTACGTGATAACAGAAGAGGTTAAACTGGTGTAACCAACCCAGCACAATAAGAGCACTTACAAGAGAATTCAGCGAGGTGCATTTTCCTTTAAGATGTCATCTAGGAGATAAAATGAAGTGATCTAATGACCCTTACTTACAGACCTTGACTATTAAAGAAATGTACACCTAGTTCTGCCTTTCGGCTCTCCAGCTAGCTGGAGTGGTCTAAGTAAACCTGATGGCCTCTGCCAAATGTAGTTGAACCATAGTCACCTCCCAGAGTTGCCCAAGGCTCCTTCTGAGTTAAAGCTTAAAAGCTACCTGTTATGAAGATAGCAAAGCTCTTTTCTCTAGCTTACTATATTGCCTCATCTTTCTATTGCTATTCCTTCCTTCCAGACTGAGTCCCAGCCATCAGTTATAAGATGCTTATTGTGCAAATGTTGTATTTCAGCGTGGCATGACACACAAGGCTGGGGAAGTCTGAATTTGTGATTGTTTTCACAGGCTTAGGAGCATCTATAATGAACAGGATGCTAAAAGGAAACCAAATCAACAATAAGTGCCTGAGATTTATGTTTTTTTTCAGGAGCATGGAGAAAGTGAGGAAGAAAGGAAAAACTCTGGATGCTTACAGCTCAGCCGGCTCTATTCAACATCTTCACATAGCTGTGAAGAGCAAAACACAGTGCACTCCTATGTTGGACCAACTAGGCTGGTCTTTGCCAGTGAAATCGAAAAAGACTAGGAGACTTCAAGATAAATAAGACAGCAGGAAAAAGTAATGAAGGAATTAAACTGACCTTCTTTAGAAATGGGTGAGACAGGGTAAACAGGGAGAGATCTTGTTTTGCTTTCATCCTGGAAAAAATAACATTTCTTCTTTTCCAGTTCAGCACAGTTGACTGATTTGGAAACAAATCTGTTTTCTCTGGAAAGATTTATTTGCCCAACAGACTTTTTTTTTTTTTCCCCCCTTTTTTTTCTTTTTGGCAGAAAGCAATAGGTTGAAAGAACAAGGCTTGTCTTGTTAGTAGGTTTAAAGGGCTCAGTAATTAACTGGTACATTTGGAGGCATGGCATGCAGGATACTTGCTGCAACCTATTTTATTACAGTGTCAGAGGGAAGTGCTGTGAAACAGGCAAGAGCTTTAAAGAACACTGTTTATTTCTCAGGTGGTATCAGATAGCAGGATTATTCAGTTATGAAGTTAAGCCAGAGCATTTGCTGAGGTAAGGACACTGGCGTGACCTTTGAGAATGTGCTTTCATCTGTGACATGCTTTCTCTCTCCGTCCCTTCCTTTCCCTCTTTCTTTCTGTCTTTTGTAAGTTGAAAACAAAGTGACACTTATTTAGTCTGGGGACAGCATGCACTTCTTCACATCGGTCCTTTGCAATACATAGTAGGTGCCTTCAAAACACAAATTAACATCCTGTGATTTGGAGAAGTCAGTCACAAGGGTCATTTATCCCTGAAGTCATCTCCTTTTGGTGCACAATGTGTAATGACGGTGTTCACAGCCAAACCTTATTCCCTCACTCTTTTTCTACCTTTTTGCTGGCTTGGAGCAAAATTTTAAAATGTTGGTATCTCAAAATAGGACTGTAATTCCATGCTGCAGTGATTTAAATCCTGGTGACTTGACCTTGTGAAGCCCTAAAGATCTGCAAATTGCAGTAACTAAATAATGTTGAGAAGTGGTCAGCACCCCTGGGATACAGCTACTGTTAGCCCATTCCCTGAATGTGGAAGCCAAGTTAGAGGCATCCCTATTTGGAAATGCAAAGCTAGCGAGTTTCTTCAAGTGCCAAACAAACCCTTGTGGGAGCAAAGAGAGTCTCTTCAAGCATATTTCTGGAGATGAAAAGATAAACGTTTATCTTGCAAAATTATGCCTCTCGTACCTCAAGGGCAACCTAAATGCCGAAATCCCTCTGACCCCTGTGCGAGGCTCCTGGACTTGCCACTGCTACCAAGACTGAGAAATGCAGTATTTGCCAATTGGGCAATTAATTTCTTGAGTCTTTTGGATATACATGAAACTTTGGATATACACAGACATTTCCTACCCTTGTACAGCACCCTTCAAACTGAGGGCAAGTTTTGGCCTTAAATATCAGTGTATATTTATTGCTATATTCCTTGTTTTTTATTTCCCACCAAATACCGTTTACCTTTAGACTCTGAATTGCTTTTGTCAAGTATTAACAAGCACCTTCGTGTGGGGAAACATCACAAGCGTTTGGGGGTATGGGTGCATATGTACCAGGATTGCATGGTACTTGGATCCAAATGAGATTTGCTAGAAATCTCTATCCTCCTTCTCATTTAAAGGACAAGTCATCAATTTTTAGCTTAATCCAGAGCCCAGGGGAACAACCTGGGAGGAAAATTTTGACTTGCTGAGTCATTATTTCTTCCAAATCTCCCTCCTGCCCTGGTGAAGAATGGAGGCATCTGCAGCAGTGCACTGTCTCTAACAGAATCTTTTTGTGTCTGCAGCAGTGCTAACACCTGAGACAACAGTGTTGGCTTCTCCCCAACTCCTTGCATGAGACCAGAGTGGCAGAGCTGCCCCGTCTACCACCACCGGTGCAGAAGACCCAGCCATGCAAGTCAATGGGCAAGGGAGGGTGAGCCCGTTGCAAATCAGTATGATTTCTTTTCATGGTCTCCTCCGTAGGGAGAAAAGAAGTGCAAAGAAAGGATTATATTGAAAAGATCAAAGCAGATAGAGAGGAACGAGTCAACGGGCACGCTTTTCAAAAGAAATTATTCCCCTGACATCTCGAGGGATGGGTGAAGGGCATATTGCCTTGTCAGTTAAACGCAGCCGTTAGTTTCAAGCCCTTACTAATTAGCTAGCTTAGAAAAACATGCTGCTCAGCATTTCTAAATGCAGACTACAGCCTCTGCCACTCCTCAGCACAGATATATTTGTCCACATCCTCTCAATGTGACATGCTGTTACAGAGGCGGCTTGGTTAGCAGTTAAAAGAGAACCTAGGATTAAATGAGGTTTCGTCCGGTATTTTTCTCACTTTCTACATCCAGGTCAGCCCAGGGCAAACCACTAACTAAATGGGTGGGAAGCCTGCTGTGTACTGGGATCCCGTTTGCACAGTGGAGCAAATCGCAATAGTGCCAAGATCCAAGTCACTTCCCTATGACTGCACTGGCTTGCACCTGCATAAGCAAGACTCCTGGTCCCTAATCTCCACAGAGTTTAACTGCAGCGGATGGGTGGAGGGAAAAGCTTGCTTTTGCCCTTGTACTGAAAAAGGCATGGGGGAAGAGACAGTAGTAATACACCAAGGGCCTGGGGAACTAACCCAGAGCGCAGAACGGATGAGAAAAGGACTGCTTTGTTTTACATGGCTTTAAAAAAGTTTCATTTTCCCTCCTGGTCCTTTACTTCCTACACTGTAATGCAGGGCTTATAAATCATTACTAAATTGAAGGGGCTTTAGAAGCCTTAAGTCACTTGTATTGCTCAGGTACAGCAGATAGGTGACTTGGGGGAGGGTCAGTACATGTATAAATTCCACTGGATGTAAGTACCTCAATTATAGTGTCTAGCTGCACTCATTTTTTTCCAGTAAACAGATACTAAAAACTGCCTGGACAGAGATGTATGAAGTTGACTCCAGACTCATCATCTGCTGCAGAGGAGTTCAGAGGCCAGATGTTGCTTCAGCCATGGAGCTTTCCCCAGGAGTCAGCAGGGGCTGTGGCTGTGCACTGGCACTAGGAGAGTGACAGGGCTCTCTTCTACCCTGGCTATACCACATCCTTTGCCTGGGCGGACATGAGGCTTGCCTGGCCTTCATTTTTCTTCCCACCCTCCCTCTGTCATGTGCATTTGGACCACAACTTCTTCAGGACAGGAAATAGATCTTACTACCTACTCGTGTTTATGTTCAGCTCTAAGTCAAAATAGGTCTATGAATTACGATTACAATAACTGCGACTTTCCATTATACTTGGTTTCCTTGTTCTTCTAAAAAAAAGCAATGAACACATCTCAGGCAGGAGACCAATGAATGTGCTGTCTTTATATGCTTTTCTAACCCCTTCAGGATCCCCTTTTGTCTCTGCCTCTGTCTTACTGTCTCTTCTACCCAACCAAGCAAGAAAGCAAGAAAGCATGGGGCATCCACCTGCCCTGACTCCAGAGTGTCTCAGCTGAAGCACACCTCCCCTACCTCCCACAGAACCCTCAATGCCAGGATGGCTCAACAGAAACATCTAAAGCTTTATCCATTCAACCTGCGTCCAGAAATTGTAATGGTGTTTCTCACATCACCCTTTTGCTGACCCAAAGGGTATAGCTGGTTCCGTTGTTGTTGCTGTTGTTGTTGTTGGGGGTTTTGTTTGTTTGGTTTTTTTTGGTTTTGTTTGGGGTTTTTTTTGCCTTCCCAAATACAAGGGTGGTTTGGGCTCACAGATATACATCAACCCAAATACCAGAAGATGGGATTTTGCTACTACTGCATACGCATGGCAGTCAGATTAGAGAAAGGAGCAGGAGATGCTTACAATGCACTTTTCTTGGTCTGTTCCTGTGTTTGAGGCATTTCCAGTATACCCTCATCAAACTGTTGTCAGCTTAATTTTTTAATAGTAGACTTGGTCTGGTTTTCCTCTTACATATTGCTGTCAAGGCCCCTCCTCCCGCTGCCTGAGAAACCCAGTAGTCGCTGCTGTACGTTCAGTACCTTCATGTTGGATCAGGAGGCTGGGGACAGGTTCCTTACGGGCTTCAGTGGGTGGTGTGTCACTGAAGTGACCCTCTGAGTGACTGGTCTTCCAGGGGCCATGTCCTGCTTCTAACAGATTGCAGCAAATGGGATGAGAATCATGCTCTGTATCCTGAAGGTTATTCACCAGCTTTGCCCACCTCCTCCTGTCTGGAATTGTTCACCATGCCTGGGCCAAGGGTGCATCTTCCCCACCAGTGATTCATGATCCAGACTATTCTCCACTCCAGAGCTGCTGGCTTGTGTCATGGATGCACACCCCAGCGTGCCAACTGCAGCCTGGGGCTCTGTGAATTTAAGCTTTTCTCTTGATCCTGCTCTGTATTTTGCCTCGCAGAATTAGCTGCAGAGTTCACAGCAGCTCACAGAGTGCAGCCAGACTACACACTGCCATTGTTCCTTGCTCCTGAGGTGCTGTGCTTGGTTGTGGGTGCAGCTCCCAGGACGGTAAGCTGGGCTCTCTGGCAGGGCAGGCTCCCCTGCTGTGCCCCCCAGCACCGACTGGCATTTGTGGAGATGGAGCATGCTGCTCTCCTTAATTTTCTTTTACCAGCCTGTTTAAGCATCACTACTCCAAATGGCTGTAAAGGGCAAATCTCTAGTGGATGTAAAGCAGAACCATCTGACTTACTGTCTCATGAATGTAATCCATAACTTTATGCCAGAAATTTACAATCCCCTTTCGTGTATAAAAAGTTTCCTGTCATGGTTTTACATCTACTCCATTGCTCTGCTCTGCATGGAAACACTTGGTGTAATCTCATCAGAGATAAATAAGCCTTCTGCTGAAAGTTAAACGATGCCATTATTTTCTGGATGTTTATAGACGTCATCCTGCCGTGCTCCCATGCCTGGATCCAAGACAGACTGAATCTTTGTTTTCCATTTCCAAAAGCTCTGGAGGAGAGAATGAAGATGTTGCTGTAGGAGGGGTGGAGGGGCAGGCAGCATCAGCCAGCGCTGGGTTCGCACACAAGCGTGCCTGCTCTGGACAAGTGGCAGATGATGGACACCCCAGCTGTTTCCTTGGCTAGGTGCGTGTTTAGTCTAGGCCACTGCTCTGGTATGCAGTGGGGTGGGAAAGGAGGATGCCAGAGCACTCCTGGAAAGAAAGGAAAGAAACCTTCAGTGTGAAAATCCACTTGAGCATAGCTATGCTCCTAAATGTCGCTTGGGAAGCATGGTGCTGGGGGACTCCATCAGTGGTCAGTTGGATGGCCCAGCAGAGAGGTCCTTCAGAAAGATCATCATTTTGAGGGGTGCTAGCAAAGAGAGTATTTCTGGTTCTGTGACCAAAGAAAAATAGGCAGCTTGATGCCCTGAGACCGAATGTCCACATTACAAGATATCAATAAAAGCAGCATCTTGTAAACAGATCTAATTTACTACAAGACCATGAGAAACAGGTACCTGGTATCTCCTTAAGAATTCTAAAATAGTATAGTTCCCGGTATAAGCTCCTGGTATAAACTATTGGCAATCTGTTAATGTTTCTCATCTACATTCAGGCTTAAGTAAATAAATGCCATAAATAAATAAAAGAGAAACCAGTGGGACAAGGTGAAAAACAGTAAATCATTGCAATGAGGGAAAGTATGGCATCCTTGTGGGGAAGGGGAAGGGGAAGGGGGAGGAAGAGGGCTGACAGGGAGCAGGGGAGTCACCCGGCTGAGGGCAGGGGAAGGGGAAGGGGAAGGGGAAGGGGAAGGGGAAGGGGAAGGGGAAGAGAAATTTTCTGCCAAAGTCATCTCCCCTAGCTGAGATTCCAAAGGTAGGAGCTTCCTATATTACCTATATATTCAAAGGAGTAGGAAAGGAACATCAGAACAGCAGCTCTGAGATCTGAATCACTCCTTGGAGATGCTGAAGGAAAGGGCCTTGCTCTGGGTGAGATGGATTTGCGTGGCTAAATCATACTTGTCAATGTTGCTTTGTGTCTGGAAATGACAAAGCTGGATCTGTGGAGAAAGTAATTTGGCAGCTATTGTGCAAGTTTTCATTCTTTGTGCTCCACTCTAACAAGACGACTGCATGGTCTGCAATACCAGTCCTGCTGGGTACTGGGCCAGCCAGGTGAAACCTGGCTTGAAACCTTTCTTTGGAAAATTGGGAAGCTGCTCAAGTGGTGTGAGGATGAAAATATTGCCTCAGCATTCCTGATTTGCCTTCTAATGAACAGATGAAGTTTTACTGAGGTTGATGGGAGTACCTGAGGGGGCTGCGGACAGGATGAGTATAAAATATTAAACTGCATAAATCATAAGAATAAACATTTCTAAGAAAATGGAGACAACATTTGCTACCTTCCGAACAACTGACAGGTAAAATGTCTGATTGCCTGTCGGAGGAACACAACTTCTACTTTATGGGAGCTCTGTAGCTCATTCTCTGTATTACATTTTCCCTCAGAGACCTGAAGCAAGCTTGGAAGTCACTGTGTTGGATACCATAGAACAGTCCCTTAACAGTGAAAAGTCTTATAGTCTTAACAGTCAGCATTCAATGAAGCGTGTCAACCTTATTTCACAGATGGGGACTTTAGTTGCAGAGAGAGGTTAAGTGACATGTCAGAACCACAGGCAATCACAGTCCTGGGGTTCAAGGAAAAAAGGAAGGTCCTACTATAGCAGTATCAACTGCTTGGACAGAAATGCATGTGTATATTCAAAACATGGAATGACATGAACTCCAGTAATAATAAAAAAAAAAAAAAAAATCCAATCTTGAGTTTTCTGGAGCAAAGAGTTGATGCTATTGCTTCTGTGGGACAGGATGAGTATAAAATATTAAACTGCATAAATCATAAGAATAAACATTTCTAAGAAAATGGAGACAACATTTGCTACCTTCCGAACAACTGACAGGTAAAATGTCTGATTGCCTGTCGGAGGAACACAACTTCTACTTTATGGGAGCTCTGTAGCTCATTCTCTGTATTACATTTTCCCTCAGAGACCTGAAGCAAGCTTGGAAGTCACTGTGTTGGATACCATAGAACAGTCCCTTAACAGTGAAAAGTCTTATAGTCTTAACAGTCAGCATTCAATGAAGCGTGTCAACCTTATTTCACAGATGGGGACTTTAGTTGCAGAGAGAGGTTAAGTGACATGTCAGAACCACAGGCAATCACAGTCCTGGGGTTCAAGGAAAAAAGGAAGGTCCTACTATAGCAGTATCAACTGCTTGGACAGAAATGCATGTGTATATTCAAAACATGGAATGACATGAACTCCAGTAATAATAATAAAAAAAATAAGTAAACCCAATCTTGAGTTTTCTGGAGCAAAGAGTTGCTGCTATTGCTTCTGTGTTGCTGGAGAGATTAGCAGGGTATTGCCTTTTACATTCATGCTCTGGCTTCAATGTCCTGGTTTATAACATCAAACCTGGGCAGTTTCGTTGCTCCATGTCAGCCAGGAAGAAAGGAACTCAGCACAGTAACAGGCATAGCAGTTAGCGTGGTTACGTGTACTTAAGTAACTGTCTGGGAAATAGTAAGAGCTGCTCCAGCCAATTAGAAGTATTAGACCAAGCCCCCATTTTAGCTATAGAGAAGGTTTGTAAGCTGTCCAGGTTTTTGGTTTTTGGGGTTGGGTTTTCCTCCCCTCCCTCATACTAATGGCTTGCTAAGAACTAGACAGCCACAAACTCAGAGAAATGTTTTTCATCATCTTCCCCTGAATAGGGACTATTTGGCAAACAACAAGAGCAAATCCAGAAAGCTGGCTTCCAGCTCCTGTATGGCTAAGCCCCGGGTTACATCCCAGCTCAGAGAGACAGACTTTTCCTATTTCAAGCCAAACCAAGACTCGTGTGCCAGAGCTGTGAGGAGCACGAGGTAGGATGCAGAACTATCAGAAAATTGCTGGGTTGTGCTGTGCTGTGCTGCCAGCATGAGACACGGCTGGGCGTTACGCCTGCAGCTGCAAGGAGTCCCAGGGTAAAAGGGATGTTTCCCAACCCCCTCTGCAAAACCTTGGGAGCGGATGTATCCTCTTCGTCCCCCGCAGTGCTGTTCAACAAGCAAAGTCAGGGCTGGTTTAGCTTCTCTTTCTGCCAGCTGCACTGTCCCTGGGGTGCGAGGGTTGCCAGCAGCTGAGCAGCGATACTTCCCATGCCCTGGGAGAATGGACAGCCAAAGTGAGCAGGAGACAGGGGTCAGGAGATGGGTCTTTCCTCCAGTGCTCGGCACTGTCTTGAATCCCGTGTTCAGTATTGGGCCCTTCATTACAAGACACACATTTTGGTGCTGGAGCGTGTCCAGAGAAGGGCAACGGAGCTGGGGAAGGGTCTGGAGCACAAGTCCTGTGAGGAGTGGCTGAGGGAACTGGGGTTGTTTAGCCTGGAGATAATGAGGCTCAGGGGAGACCTTACCGCACCCTACAACTACCTGAAAGGAGGTTGCAGACAGGTGGGTGTTGGTCTCTTCTCCCAAGTGACAAGTGATAGGATGACAGTAAGTGTCCCCAAGTTGCACCATGGGAGGTTTAGACTGGATATTAGGAAAAAAACTCTTCACTGAAAGGGTTGTCAGGCATTGGAACAGGCTGCCCCAAGAAGGGGGTGAGACACCATCCCTGGAGGTATTTAAAAGATGTGTGGATATGGTGCTCAGGGACATGGTTTGGTGGTGGACTTGGCAGTGCTGGGTTAACGGTTGGACTCGATGGTCTTAAAGGTCTTTTCCAACCTAAAAGTTTCTATGATTCTATAACTTTTCATGTTTTATGAGGCTGCCCTGGACACTTGGTGTTCGGAGAGCATCCACACTTCCCTGCTGCTCCCATGGTCCCAAAGAAGGATGGTGATCACCATGAGTGACAAGGGAGGTCCTGTTGCTGGCCACGGCCAGCAGGATGCTCTTCAAGGGTCCTGAGCAGAGACACAGGCTGTCTCTGAGGTGCTACTTTAATGTATAATGTTACAAAAGGAAAGAATTGATCCTGCGGATTAAATGCAAAGGTATTTTGACCTTTTAGAAAAAACAAAAGACATTTAAAGAAGCAAACAGACCCACTGTCCCCACCTGCAAAACTAATTTGTCAACATACCTCCACGATGTTTTGTGAAAACTATGTGACCTGGTTGCCCAGCACTCATCAGTGTGCATTTCTGACTTCCTTAAGAGCACAGCTGCCTCATTTCTGGGTAATTAGGTAGTCGGAAGCACCAACTAAGGCTAAACAAACATCCTTTACTCTAACAAGGAAAGTTATTATGTAGCCTTTCAGGACACAGTTTTCTATAGTATGCAATGACTCTAATGTCTATTAATTATTCCTAAATGGTTTAAGCATTATCTGCCTTTGGGTGAATTCTTTCTCTATACTGTAATCTAACCTGTGGGAGGGGAAAGAAAAACACCAACATTGTTTTGCCATGTCACCTCCTCAAACGTAACAGATTCTTCTTTTAATCATTACCACCCTCAACATCACACACCATGCTTAAGGACCTGGAAAAGGTTAGCGGGATGGTTTCCCAGACTCCATCTCACTGACTCACTATTTTTAAAGAGCATATGTGTGTGGGGGCCTTTCAAGTCTCAACTCTCCTGCCATCAGTAGTAAGAAGTGAATATGCCGGTTTGCTCTTTGCCTTTACAACAGTTTAAGCGTTGTCAGTATCTCAAGACTGTTCTCACAAGGTGAAGAGTTTGGTGAGATTTTACTTTGTGAAGCTACCAAAAAAAGTCTCATGAACACACAGCCTGGAAACCCTAATGCATCTTCTCAAGTAGAGTAGTCAGTTTTGTTTTAAAGGAGAAAAACAGTGCTATATGTTATGTGAGTCTATACGGTTTACTCACGCCCCTTCTCCTCCATGTTCTGTAGTGTCAAACTCAGACACAGAATTTTGTAGTCACATGTTCCTCCATTAGCTGAATTGTGACTCCTCACTGCTGAAAGAGAGTGTTAGAAGTATCATTAAAAATAAAACAGTTTGGGAATATGTTTTTTCTCTATCACTACACCTTCTTTGGCAACCACAGACTCACAGGAGATGCCATTCCCTTTGGTGGGATGGGGTGACGGGAAAACACAGTGCAGAAGACCAAAGAATACTTGAAACCCACAAACTGGCTTCAGAACGAAAAGCTGAAATCCTCTCACAGTTACACAGATGAAAACAAACCAAGTTTGATTTCTATATACCCAGCATCTCTGTGTTCCTCATCAGTGTAGCAAATGCTACCTAGACGATTGCAGAGGACCTGCTTATTTCTGTGTTTATCAGCACTTTGCCGTGGAGTGCCACTGAGGCCAGCCTTTCAAAAACCAGAATAGTGTCTTTCAGTCTCCTTAAACCAAGAGGGCTTCCACCTTTTCGCAGGAGTTTTCTCTTGAAACAGTGCAGCCACAAGGGTTCCCTTATGTGACTGTAAAGCACCAAGCACATCTGTCAGCACTCAATAAATTCAGATTAATAATAGGTCCTCAAAGAGCTACCTACTGCTTCCAAGATAACTCAAGATGTGGGCAGGAGAATGGTCTCCCCACAAATAATGAAGCATGTTCTTGCTTAATGGGAGACTTATAAATGAAGCTGTTTTCTCCTATGAAAGACTGGATTTACAGCATAATGTGTGCACCCAGCAGGCAAGTTTGTCCAGGAAAAAAATGCCCTTGTGTAGGTTTTACAGTTTATGGCAAGACTAACAGTCACATAGAGAAAATACAACCAGGCTCCATATTTTCCCTCCTCTACCCAGTAACACTTGAGCAAAGAGGACTGCAAAGACCTGCGTCATGTCTGACTCATCCGCTGGGTTCTGAAAGGGGATTCACCCCAGCAGCAATCCACGTACATTGTGCAGACACACGCTCCAGCCTGGGAAGGGCAACCACTTGAGGAGTTGTCTTGTGGTTGCTCAGGGAATGACGCATTGATTCCCTGCCTCACCCCACCTGCTTGTGTCTGCCAACTCCCTAGCTAGTCCTCCCCTCTCCTTCCACCTCTCCTGAGGCTGCTTCACACCCCCTTTGTAGAGGGCTTTCTGCTGCCAGTCCTGGCAGGACTGACAGCAGGGTGCATCATTACAGTAGTGCTTCGACCTGCTCACGTCCGTGGGTTCATGCTAAGCTGGGTTTGAATCTGCACATAGCAGAAACAAGTCCCATTTCTACTTATCTAGCTTCAGACCTCCATGCAGAAGATGACACCCAAGAAGATGTGATGTGCAAGAGTATATCCCTGGGATCTTTACGGCTCACTAACTTCAGAGCTTCTGTGAATTGTTTTATGTGGGTGAGCTTGACTGGACCCAGCCAAGGATGTCTATGTCCTAACACATTAGGACAAAGCACTGGTCCAGCCTAGGGCATGCCTCCCTCCCCTTTGTTCCAGCCAGTCCTAAGGCTTTTTGTTTCCCTCAGGGCAATGGCTTTCTCTTGGCAGCATGAGTAGTGCAACAGGACGACACACACAGTATTTCCATGTCACCTGCTGAGCCTTGGAAGGCAGCAGCATGGCTTGGTGCAGACTGTGTGAGTTGGGCCATGCAAGCCACCACGGCACCACAGAGACAGCTATGGCACGTGACAATCTGACTCCCTGGTGGAACACGCTCATGTGAGGGACATCAGGCATCATCCCCCAAGCACGAGCAGCACAGCTTTGCCTCTAGAGAGAACACGTCTCTCGAACAGTGCCAGGATCTTAGCCCATAGCTTGTAGAAATGGACAGGCCAGACTGGACCTTACAGCAGGATGAAGTTGAGCAACTGGGTAGCTCCCTGAAGAGTAAAATGTGGTATAATAACCATCTGACAGTTACAGGGAGACAGAGCAAGTGTAGACCCTACTAAAGCATGTTTGTTGTGTCGGTATCCCTGTATGTTTCTCAGCTCATTTTCCAGGTGTGTCCCCTGGCCAAATCCCAGCTCATCAGAAGGATGTGACTCAGCAAAGCTGTTTCCATGGAATGAAGGTGAGCATACACTATAAGGGAGTAAGACATATTCAAAAAGGTCTCCTGGTCTTGGTGACTGGGGGGAAACGGAAGTGTGAGAAGTCTCTTATGTGCCTGCCCCATGAGGTAGACATCTAACAGGTCTTGGAAGTCCTTGAGGAAAATGGGAACGGAAAGGAGGTGCATTGGAGAACCTCTCCTATGAAGAAAG
>NW_010225194.1:28045-36653 GCF_000690775.1 Eurypyga helias | reverse complement strand
ACCCTCCGCTCAGCCGCACAGAGGAGGCTGCAACCCCCTTACCTGATGTATCCCACCTGAGGCCGGTGCTGCAGGAACCAGCGGTAAGAGGTCTTGTCCTTCCAGCCCGAGTTGCGAGGGTCTTTCCACAGCAGCTTGACCTGGTCCGTGGTGTCCCCGGTGTGCCAGAGGGAATTGCGGAGGTACTCTCCCGGGCCTGTCTTGGATTTCACCGCCTAACGCAGAGGAGAGACCGGTCAGCCGGGCGGGTGGAGGGCGGACGGACCCTGCTCTACCTGCCCCAGCAGCGGAGCCGAGAAGGCAGCAAAAATCCCCCAGAGAATCTTTTTCCAATGGCTTCTTTACCTTTAACTGAATTCCGGGTTCTGCTACTGCTCGGAAGGGGTTGGCCTGCCAGTAGGTCTGCTCCATCTGCTTCCACATGACCACGTAAAAGCTGGAACTGTCCTGGTAGCCAAATATGAAGCCAGCGTAATCGTCATCCGTGGCAGTGTTGACATGGAATGTGCCCTCGAAATCCACTCCGTTGAATGCCGTGTAACCTGTCATCAGGAGGAAAACAATTATTTCAGGGCAAAACGTAGATCCGTTTCTTTCTGGGTTCACGTGAGGTAGGTGGATTTTGCTAAGCCAGATCTGAAGACTCTGCCTGCCACAGAAAGTGTTTTCTCAGGAGGCAGATGGAATCGTTAATTAGTGTCTCAGATACTGGCAAAAGCTGCACCAGAATCATGGAATGGTTTGGGTGGGAAGGACCTTAAAGCCCCCCCGGTCCCACCCCCTGCCATGGGCAGGGACCCCTTCCATAGCCCAGGTTGCTCCAAGCCTCATCCAGCCTGGCCTTGGACACTCCCAGGGATGGGGCATCCACAGCTTCTCGTTAAGTGCTTAATGAGCGCTACTTTTCCAACGGGCCAAAAGCAAATGCCTCACCTACAGCCAGGCCAGGATCGCTGTTCATGGTCTGCACGATCTCCATGCCCTGGGAAGGACGAACGTTGACTCGTTAGTACGGTCCCAAACATGCGAACGGCACTCTCGTCGAGCCGTCGCCTACCTGGTTGAGGACAATCCAGTTGGGGTCGATCTGTGCGTCACCTTCAGGGTCCAGGACAACCGTCTGGAAGGCCCTGAAGTCGGTGAGCGTCACTTCTGCGTTCTCGGGGCACACGTCGATCCTGTCGATCACCATGTCTCTGTCGAAGTCGTCTTCGCAAAGGTTTCCCACTCCGTCACCTGAGCAGGGTGGAAGGAAAGGAAGAGCAGGGTCTCACTAACCTCCCCTGCCGCGTGCACCCGGGTGTTGCTCGGCCGGCTTTGGGCTAGCAGAGGGGAAGGTAGCCGTGTCTGCGCGAGGCCGAGAGGCGCTCAGCGCTGGGACGCTCTGCCTTCACGGCCAGAGAAACCCCGAGGCTTCTGCTGCTTGCAGAGGTGCTGTGAACCCCAGACTCTGGCAGAGAACTTCCCCCAAATCTGACCCTGAGGGCGGGGTTCTCCGAGACCTGAAGATGACGTAGGACTGTCTCAAGTCGGTACTGAGGGGATCTTAGCTCCTGTCTCTCTCCAGAGGCCAAACTGATCCGCACTGGTCACCAGGAACGGGCGGCCCTCGGGCAGAGCTAACGCGCATCCGCTTCCCTCACCGTCCGAGTCTTCTTGGCCAGGGTTAGGGACAAGCCGACAGTTGTCGGGGCCCGGAGGTTTCTCATCTGGAATCCCATCGTCGTCGTCGTCGTCGTCGCATTCATCCCCCAGCCCGTCGTTGTCCGTGTCCACCTGGGAGCTGTTGGGCACTGTGGGGCAGTTGTCCCGGGAATCTTGGTGGCCGTCCCCATCGCTGGGGGAGGAAATCACAGGAAAAGGTTATCCACCGACCTGTGCTTTTAACGTAGGCATGCAGCCCTTTCCTGGGAGCTGGGATCCCCGACGGATCCTCAGCGGGAGCAGAGAGGTTGCCTTGGGAAGTCTTAAGCTCTTGGTTACACCAGTGGTGGAGCAGAAAGCAGCTACCGACGAGCAAGCCTGTCGGCAAGTTCCGCTAGCCCTCCACTGGCAAGGGGTTCCTGAGGTCTGAAGGAAATTCCTCTGTCTTTTTACGGGATAAGGCCAAGCCAGGTTGTGAGGGAGTCGCCCACACCTGCCTTTTTCTCCCTCCGTCCCCAAGATTCCACGCAGCCTACGTATCATTTTTGCAGGAAGCTCTCACCTGTCCTGGTTGGTGTCGCAGACATCTCCCACTAGGTCATGATCCGTATCTTTCTAGTAAAATAAACAGGAATAATTAAAACTTTCTGTAGACCACAAAGAGCATTAGGCAAGGAAGAGAGTGCCACGGCCGTTCTGGTCGAAACCAGAGCTGCCAGCAGTGGGAGGGTTCCTTCCAGGGTGTTTCCAGGCCGCCCTCACCTACTCTTCTCACCCCAGGACGCTTTATCTCGAGGGGCCGTACTTCGGGCATGGGGTGTTACCGGGGGGGCACACCTTGGGCAGGTGGTACGAGCCCCAGCTCGAGGAAGAAAAAGGAACCCGTGAGAGTGCATCACGTACCTGGTCTGGGTTACTGACTGTCGGGCAGCTGTCACACACGTCTCCTACTCCATCACCGTCGCCGTCTCTCTGGTCAGGGTTAGGGACCCGTTTACAGTTGTCCGTTGGGTTTCTGATCCCTGTGAAACGTGCAAAGTGGACCCATCAAGGCAAGAGGGCTACTCAGGTCTCTGCAGCAGGATCTCGCGGGTGTAAGAGATGGTAAAAATCATGTAATAAAGCAACAATTTCCGTCTCTGTATACCTTTTACACGCTTTTAATTTAAGCTACAGCAGCCATGGAAGAGATCAGCAGCAACTGATCTCAAAACACAGGGCAGACTGCATCCTGATGGATGTCTGGGCAGGTTATTGCCCAGGATCCGGAAGGGAAATGTCTTTAGCTGCATTCCTTAGGGAAAGCCAACGAACTGAAGAACATGGCTCCAGAGTGGCATCCTGTCTGTGCCAAGCGAGTGGCCAAGAGGATGAAGATGGAGCCGTCTGCGGTTCCCTAAACCACGACAGAGCCTTTTTCCTCTAAAACAGATGTCTAGGTAATTATAAGTCAAGGTTAATCTTGGTTGTTTGCCATGGAAGAATTAGACAGTGCCTTTTCACGGCCCGAGACAGGACAGGAACAATATAATTGGCAACCTGTATGACTTCGCTTCCCACTTCTCTGCATTTACCTACTACACCAGCAAATCCTGCCAGCAGGGAGCTGCTTGGCAGGATGGAGCCAGACCCAAACAGCACTGGATGCAGTGGAAATCCTCTGTAAATAAATACGTACGTCTCAGGCCAGCAGCAGTTGTGATTTCTGGCTTCTGACAGCAGGCTTTGTGCAAACACAGCATCATTAGCACATAGACTGTTCTTGAAGCAAGCCAGGGATTTTTCCCCCCAGAAGACAGCCCGGACACGTACTGCCTTCAGCCAGGAGCTGCTAACACCTTGGGTATTCCCATACTTCTTCACAAGTTTAAACTGCAGCACAAAGTAGTGTCCTTGTCTGGACTGAGACCAGTTTGCAGGGTACATGCTTCTTTCTTAAGTCTGACAGGGGTTTGACGTGACTGTGCGCACTGAGTGCTAACACCAATTGCAGTCATCCTCCTGAAAATTGATTGTTCAGCCCTGGAGGAGCTGAACTGTGAAGGATGCTGGCTTGACTGCTCATCACGAGAACCGAGCGGTGCTTCATCTCATCAGAAATGAGGGCTGCTCCTGGAGAGCTCAGGCCTCTGGAGGCTGGTACCTGCTGCGAGGCCTGCAGCTACGTGCTGAACAGCTTTCTGGGTCTTAGCTCAGGATGTCTGCACCTCGCTGAGGACGCCCTCCAGCTGCTCTTACCATCTCCATCCATGTCATCGTCACACTCGTCTCCCTTCCCGTCACCGTCGATGTCCCGTTGATCATTGTTCTTCACTTGGCGACAGTTGTCACAGGCGTCACCGAAGTTGTCCTTGTCCGCGTTGCGCTGGTCTGCGTTGCGCGTGTACACGCAGTTGTCCTGCGGGAGAGCGAGGGACCGGCTGAGGGGAGACGATTGGCACCGCAAAGACAGACAAACGCTCTGCGCTACGTGACCAGCTGCTCTGAGAAGCCCGGCAGCCGCGCTGGGTTTCCTCGAGTCAGGCCCGTCACTCCTGTTCAGGGAATACCAGTAGCACCTGGAAACATCTCCAACCAGTGTCTGACCAAGAGAGAGAGAGTCCCCAACTCCCAGGGGACCGTGACTTGTAAAGTCCCCTCAGTGCCGTGATATTCCCTCCTGTCTGCCCATTTTTAGTGTCTTCAGACCGTGCAGGTTAAAGGAAACACTGCGTGCTGCGACCTGCAGGGCCTCTAAATTCACATTAAAGACGTCGGAGGTTGCTTGGCGGGACCTCTGGGTACATTTAGGCATGGCAAGGCTTAAGCATTAGAATTCAAACCTCAGCGTTTAATATCCCGTCTCCGTCAGCATCATCGTCGCAAGCATCTCCAATTCCATCCCTGTCCGCATCCTCCTGGCCAGAGTTGGGGACGGTCACGCAGTTATCCTGAAAGGAAAGCAACAAAGGGTGGGTTAGCAAGCCGTGCGTGTTGTTTGCCCCGAGTTCTGGAGGTTGGGCAGGGTCTCGCCAGCCCCCAAGGCTTGCCCTGACATCAGCCTGGCCCAGCTGCGGTTTGGCATTCCTCTGATCCGCCGTTCCCAGCTGAATGTGGGACTGCTGCCCCTTACCTTGCGGCATTTTTTGTCAGAGCAGCGTTGCTTCTCGTCAGGGACTCCGTCGATGTCCGTATCCTTCCCACAGACGTAGCCGTTCCCTGCCCACCCCACGAGGCACTGCAAGACAGCAGATAAACAAACTGAGGCTGCCGCCGAGTTCCCTGATGGCCGTGTGCCTCCAAAATTGAAGGTTTAACACAAGATCCAGCCCAAAGCGTTGCAAATCCAGGTACACGATGCTCTACAGGAAAAACATTGTCTGGAAGAAACAGGCTGTAAAGAGCATTTTAAATAGCTCAGATGCACACTCTCTGCTCGTTCCCGAGGAAGGCAGATGCAGCAGCCAAACTTGGCTCCTGCAAGTTGCTGATCGGTGCTTCTCCCTGCGTTCCAGGCTCCGTGACTGACAAATGTGTCGTGCTTCGGGCCAAAAACCCCCGAACACGAGGGAGGTGAGGTGTCAGGGGCAGTCCAGAGAGCATGGAGAGGCGGCCGTAGCCCCAGTGCTGAAGGAGCAGTCTGTGCCGGGAAGGCACGCTCTCCAGGAGAGGGCAGTGGCAGACCCAGGAGAGCAAGCACAGTGCAAGGGAAACGGGAGCGAGCAGATCCCAGTTCCAGGGGGATTTGGACCTTACCACGCAGGAGAGGGACCCGTCGCGCTCCACGATGCACTGTGCTTTCTCATGGCACGGACTGATCTCCCCGTTGGGGCAGCGTCTCACTGTCTGGCTCTTGCAGCCGGTGACTTGATCCCCAACAAAGCCGGGTTTACAAGCCCCGCACTTGTAGGATCCCTGCGAGGAAAAGCGAGAGGGAATCAACCACGAGTCGTGGCAAACCTTGGCTGTAGCCTTCCTCGTCAGCTAGATCACCGCAGCGACCAGAGGCCCCGGAGCCTGGGAAGAGAGATCCCCATGAGGCTTCCCAGTAATAGTTACCCGTGTATTGATGCAGATGGAGTTTGGGACACAATTTCTGGCGGCGCCTGTCTCACATTCGTTGATGTCAGTGCAAATACACAATTTCTGGCGGCGCCTGTCTCGCATTCGTTGATGTCAGTGCAAACCTGCCCAGGAAGGACAAAACAGACATTATTTCACTCTTAAGCAGGTACCGCACCAGATTACAGAGTTAGGGATTCACTAGAGGCAGAAGCAAAGCCCCTGACACACTTCACTAGGACCCACAGCTCGAAGTTTTCCTTCGGACAAGCTTGAGCCAGACCCCAGCAATACTTCTGACCCCAGGTAAACTGTTCACCCTCTAGAGTCACCAGAGATTTTAGCCTGGCAAAACAGCTTAGCTCAGAGCTGAGCTGGCAGAGCATCCCCTTACTGTGAAAGGGTAGAAGAGAGTCAGTGGAGCAGGAAGGTCAAAGACTGCGTCCTGTGACCAGCCAGCAGCTCTCTAAATAACACAGGCCACGTGCCACTCCTGCTTTTGGCGACAGAGTCGTACAGACCACGCTAAGATAGGTGGGTTGGTTTTTTAAATCTGTCTGTGGCTGCCAGGGAAGGGGGGAGGGCAGTAGCTGCATCAGCTCTTCTGGTACTTGCACGAAGGATTCCCCGCGCTGGCTTCGCAGCCACAAAGGTGTCAGGGACATTCTGTGCAGCGTAAGTTCAGCAGAGGGGTGTGAGGATCAGAGAGCTGATGTGCCAGCATCCTCAGCAAGGCTCTCCTCTCACTGCATCCGTCTTCCCGCCAACGCAACACCATCATCTTGCATTTCCTTCCCATTTCTTGGAAGGCTCCAAGACCTTTGCATTACGATTATGGAGGGGAAATAGTTAATGGCTCAGAAGGAGACGTTTCTGGGTCTTACCTGTTTGTTGGCCCTGGCGTAAGCTAGCCCAACCCCTTCGACCATCTGCCCCGTGAAGCCGGGAGGGCACGGATCGCAGCGGAACCCGGGGGCGGTGTTAATGCACTGGACCTTCGGGAAGCAGGGGTTCGCGTTGCACTGCAAAGGAGAAGGAGGTTGGGCAGAACCGTGAGGCAGGCTTGCCCAAGGCCAGCTGTGAGGGCAGCGCTCAAGGCAGGCCTTGCTGGGTGAGGTCCAGCTATTGTGTTTGTAAGGAAGAAAACAAAAATGCTTAGGAGTTCCTGGCTTTCCTTGCAAGTGGAAAACGCAGCTTCCCCATCTCAGTTGTTCTCCCAAGTTCCTATATGTACAGACAAGTAAAACAAATCGACTTTCAGGACTAATTCTTCTTAGGTGACATCAATTGCCCAGGCAAAGCGCTGGCTTCACTTCACGCTTTCCTTCCTGGCAGTCTCTGAATCCAGAGAGCTGGATAATTTCTTACAATGGTTTTGAAAGACAAGAACAGTCGTTTGTTTACTGCTCTGGGAAGCAACTGTCTTTCCAAAGTTGCTATTAATGCTTGCTTTATTTTCTCCACAACATCATTATTTGTCCCGAGTTCTTAGGCTCTGTGCTGGCAGATGCATTAGGTGAAAACAGCGGTTCCTGCGTTTTGGTGACTAACAGATTATCAGTCTCCAAATCATCGAGCCTTTTGACCTCCGTAGGTTTTTAAGCTGAAACGCTCTAGGGGTGATACGGCTTTGCAAGCCCCTTAGAGCTGCGTGGTGGACTAATCAGCGAGCACAGGATTCTGTGGTTTGGGAACCAGAGAACTCAGGAGTCTTATGGACATGCAAAATTAATGGTTGAGTAAAGCCCCGACACACACGGAGTAAGCTTGATGGAACGCCACACTTTCTAATAAAAAATTTAACCTATCTGCCCAGCAAGGTTTGATTTAAAGGCAGAAGTAAAGCCACAGGAGTAGCGTGGTAGGATTTACTGCATGAAGGACTATTTGGGAAGCATTTGGTTCTGTTCCACACATCATAAATCTTATCTCTAACAACTCATCAGCCATTAGCTCTGAAGACTGTAAGACCAAACGGGAGCGTTCTGGTCTTCCAAACTCACCTTCCTTTGCGGCACAAACCAAAAGATTTATCTGGTTTGAGCCTGTGTATCTTTTAAAAAGAAATGCCTAGCTGGACCGGCTATAAAACCAACATGGGACAGAGCTTGAGGGAGGGTGAGATACAGACTGAGTTCCAGCGAAATGATGTCTCTGTTGAACTTCAGCTCCCGAGGGAATGGCAAGACTTCTCTTTATAACCACAAGGCAAACCTGCAACACCCCGAGAAGAGTCAGGCAGTTCTGTAACTTCCAGCCTGTCCCACTTGGTTTTTACCTCATTGATGTCCGTGCACTGGGACCCGTTGCCGGAATAACCCGGGGGACAGGGTCCGCAGCGGAAGCCAGTGCTGGTCTCAGTGCAGGCCACTCCAGGGAAGCAGGGGTTTGGGAGGCATCTGTTAAACTGTGTCACGGTGATGACGGGGCCCGTCACCTCAGTGGTGCGCATGCCTGGAGGACAAGAGGAACATTAGGAACAGCGCTGTCCCTGCCAGAGGCTCATCAGGAGATCCCGAGATCTCAGAAGGTACCGGCGTGCCTCGCACCCAGGACATTTCCCTGCATCCCTGCATGAGCACCTGAAGCTCTGTAAAAGGGGAAAAATGAAGCCAGAAGCAGCAGCTTGGCAGATTTGCAAGTCACAGCAGACAAAAAAATGAATAAGCCCCCCCCGAAGTCTTAGTTCACGGCCCACAGCTCTCATCGTACCGCTCTCCTTATTGGTGCAATGGCCTTGCTTTTGGAGTTCCGAGAGATCGGTGCTCTCCCTGGTCCCTCTACCAGTTGTTTCATGGACTCGGGCGCCTGCCTGAAGCAGGAGCCACACAGCACAGGCTTAAATCTGGGAAGCACTGTGGAAGGTCGTCGGCCACAACCTCCGCTGCAGAAGGCAGGCGTGTTAAACAGGTCAGCTTGGCCT
>NW_010225194.1:24496-28019 GCF_000690775.1 Eurypyga helias | reverse complement strand
CACTCACACCGGGCTGACAAGGCTCTCCTGCCCTAATGCTGTGCGTAACGGGCTACCTGTTATCTCCCCAGGGCTAGGAAACTCAGCACCCTGGCAGCTCTGTTACTGGGACATCCAGCACTCCTAGGCTGGAATGCAGCTCTGGCAGCTCTGTTACTGGGACATCCGGCACTCCTAGGCTGGAATGCAGCAGTAAGGTCTAACTGAGCAGGAAGCACTGTGTGATGGGGAGGAAGTCCTGACCCACATCAAATGCTGCTGCAGTCCTACTCAGAAGCACGCTGAACACATCAGGCCTGTCCCCGCACCGCTGCACACCAGCTTCCCTGAACGTTTTAGGCCAAATGCCAGGCTTTTGGCCTTATCCTTATGACCTGACCCACAGCCCAAGAGAACTTGCAAAATGAACCTGTGTGGGACGCAGAACTTCACTGAAGGCCGAGTCAAGACGGAATAACCTTTCCCAGAAGCTAGATTTGTCACAAGTCCCCCACACCCACTACTCTAAGTGGCAAGGACACTTTTTGCTCCTGCTTTCTCCTGCTGAAAAGCTCAACATAAAAGACCTGAAACAAAACCAAACCAACACTCTACCAGCAGCAGCAGCAGCAAAATCTTCACTAAAAACAAGGCTTCCTCTCTTCACTCTTTTCTTTCTGAGGAAAGAGAGAAGCACACGACTGCTGTGAGTCACGTTGCATGACTAAAGACGCTCAGCTTCTACAGAAAAGGGTAGAGAAGAATGCCTATGAAGCAGAATAGCAAGTGGAGAAGGCAGAAATCAAGTAACAGAGAAAGTTCAGGACAGTTTTATGAGCACATTATTAAAGCAATTGCTGTGGATGAATGTGTTTCTGTACTGCAGGTCCCAGAAGCTTTGGCTAATCTCTTTTCCAGCAGAAGTACGATCTCTCCAAATGCAGAAATGGTTATTGCTCCACCCTTTGAGTGTACTGGCAAATAACAGAGCATCTCCAAGAACCATGCTTTCTGAAAGCCAGATATACTGGAACTAAGTTCCAGCCTAGAAAAAAAAAAACAAAACCAAACATTTATTGGGGAGCAGAGGGCAAGATTTATATAGGAAAATTTATGACCCTGTTTCCCAAATCCTCTGCAAACAACCTCTTAGCTTGGACGGTGGCAGCACTAGGATGGAAGGAATAATCAGAGCAATGCCTCTTGGGGGTGATGTTCTCTTCCACTTGCAGCTCAGGAGTAGCCAACTATATCCCCACAGGACACCCAGTGTGCATTCCCAGGCAATTCTACCGTCAGCCGTGGGCTTAGTAGGAGACGTGGTTGGGCAGCTTTCCGCAGCGGAATGCAGTGACCCGGCGAAGTGCAGCGTGGCATGTCACGGAACCACTAACAAAGCTTATTTCAGGAATAGTGGAAGTGAGCGAATGCGGAGATTTTTCTGGAAGGAAAGATGAGCTTTTTAAGGCTACTTCTGCACCCCATGCTCAGGAAAGAGGTGATGGCCACTGAGGCATGAGAACAGCATGGAATGCTGGTCCATGTGTGCAGAATGTTGGGGAGGGGGGAAGCATCACTAACACTATTACCTTCTGAGACTTGGGATAATTGTGGAACAAGCTATTTCCTCTGGGGAGATGGTCAGAGGTGGCATTTTACTACTCGTTTGGACACAAAGATATGAAGGACTTGGAGGAGGCAGTTGAAAATAGGATTCAGCTTGGTAACTCACCACAGGCATCACACTCCATGACTGTATTCTTCAGGAATGTTATCTCCTTAATCTGGAAGCAAACAAGAACCACCATTTTAGCCAAAGGCTGAGTTTTGCTCCCACAAACCCTAACAGCCCCAGTGCCAGAAAACTGGGTGTCTCTCTGAGACCTCACAGCTACTTACAGACAATTTAACTTTTAGCCAAAAACTCTTTGCCCAAAGTCCATGTTGCAGTTTCTGGAAGCTGAGGTGGCTTGTATAAGTCGCTCCCTTGCTGTAGCATTTCTACAGCCTAGCTCGATAACGTTATTCTATCACAGCAGCAGGGAACACTTGACTTGAATACACAGAAACAAGCACCCTAAAGAAAGAGGGTCTTTCTACTTTATTTGGGTCAGAAACAAGCACCCTAAAGAAAGAGGTATCTACTTTATTTGGGTTTTCTACCCTAGAAAATGCTGAATGAGCAGTCCTAGAGAGGTCTGCTTTATCTGCAGTCCAGGCACTGCACAGGCAAATCAAGAGGCGGTTCCCCCGTGAGACATCTTTTCAGATATACGAATCATCTCTGACAGTGCTTATGCCACTCTTTGGCCCTAATGCCCTTGCCCTGAGGATATTTAGAACCTCTTCACAAAAGCTCGCCCCTCCAGACTTCCTCTGATCTCCTCTAGGCTCCTATTCCGCCAAGCTTGCTTCAGGAAAGAGACCACGTGTAGGCTCAGCGGTGCAAGATGCCATTCCTTTGGTGAGGAAAGGAATATGGGACAGGAACAAGTAAGCGTGTCAGCCTCAAGGTAATGCTGATACCACTCTCTAGCATCTTAGATAGCAGTCCTAGCAGACTTCTCTCCTGCTAAAGCCTTACTGGCTACCTAAAACTGATGCTCAGGACCACCCTTCCACACCCTGTGGGCTTCCCGTTTCCATGATCAGGTCAGTTCACTTTGACCAAAGCTTCTGCTCATGTCTCCCTGCCAGCTCCCAGGTGTAAGTGCAAGCTGTCACACTAGGTTGGCTTCTCCCTTCCCTCCAACACGGCCTGGTGTCATGTACTTGGAATAGTTAATGCAGAGACAGATCTGACCCAAATCCCCAGAACATGTCCCTTTAGAAGTGGGTGATGGAGAGCAGAGAGAATTCAGAGCACTGCTAATGAGTGGATCCTTTGTGCCAGGAATCCGTCAGCCTTTGGCTCAGGAGAGATCTGTTCTCTACTTGTTATGCCTTTTGCCATCCTTAATGCCAACATCCCAAGATGCTGAATCAAGGAAAAGTAAGATTTAGGAGATCTTTGCACAGATGAAGAAATTATGAACTGCCACCTTGGCTCTCTGGTGGTATATGCAAGCTTGTCTTCTGAGGAAGAGTTTATTTAAAAGCGCTGTTGAAAAGGCGGCCATGGATAAAAAAGTAGGTGGTGAGAGAAAGAACAAACAGAAAACCTGTATGGAGCAGCAGCGCTAAGCTGGAAGGGAACACTGGAAATCATTGCTTGAGGCTGCCAGGAACCATGTCTGACCTGATTCCTAGTAAACACTGGGTATTTATGCAGCAGCCTGAAATGTGAGAGTAACTCAATGCAACAGATGTTTTTGCAGATTAGAGGCCGCCCAGTTTGCACTGGCACCGAGACCTGTCTGCCATTCCGATTATCTGGCAGGCAGAGGCTGCTGCCCTCAGCTCCCAGGGTGGATAAAGGGAGAATGGAACCTTTTCTATACTTAAAAGAGACTTGACCAGGCAAACCACCACCTCCTCGTTAAAATGGGGAAAGATCTAAGCACCCAAGAAGTTCCAAATTCCCTAAGAAACTGCCGGAGCCAGA
>NW_010225194.1:740-24432 GCF_000690775.1 Eurypyga helias | reverse complement strand
AAGAGTGAATGCAGAGCTTGTTTAGACTCCATATGACTTCCCTTTCCAGGACCCTAATGGATGGCTGAAAGGTCTCTCCCATCATCCAAGTTTGGACTCTGCTGACTTCACGAGCCCACAAAACCAAGGAAAAAGTGACTTGTTTTCCCAGTTAAATATATACCCACTGCGTGCGCATGTCTTTTAGGCGCTCGCTCTCCGTGCACACTGCTTTCCAGCAGGGACGGTTCTAAGCAGAATCTGGGATTCAAACGAATCCACTTTATCTCAGAATTACAGATCTCACTGTGAGACCGCCTCTTGATCCTGGTTTCCAGAGCAATAATCCTACTGCTCATTTCACCTAAGTCAAAGAAGTTTCCCCCTCCCCGGCCAGTTCCAGAAGTCGGCACATGGGACAAAGGATTCAGTGATCTCTCCTGTGCAGCACAGAAGGAATTAGGTCCCATCCTCACCTGCTGTTTCAGCAAATCGCGAACTTCCATCAGCACACGGTTAGTTTCTCTCATCTCTTCCAGCATTTCTGGCCCAAATTCACCTCCTAAAAGGTTAGGAAAAACACAGAAGGGCCATTAGCAGTACAAACCAACTGGTATTAAATACAGCTTAAAGACACCAATTCCTCCACACCAGTCTCTGCCAGTTCCTAACTAGAAGCTTGTGGAATTCACAGGGACTTGCACACAGGGTAGAATTTGCCCTGGGCAGGGCAGAGTGATGATCAGCCGTGCCTGTCAGGTAGGTAGCAGTTACCCCGCAGCAAACAAATTGGCCTGGCAGTCTGGCAGTTGTGGTAGCTGTTCATCTGGCGCGGCCTCTGCTGTTCACACATAGGAAGGCTTTGCTGCCAAAAGAAGCAAATTAATAATTCAGCGCTGTGGAAGCTGCTATGAAGGGCACCACTGAAGTAAGGCTCTTTGCTGAGTCTATCCCGAATGTGCTGCCAAGCAAGGAACGTGAAAAACCGGCACATCAGCCGCTGCCTCGCCTGTTGTCAAGGTACAGGCTCTTCCTGCTGGGGACGGGTTCTTTTTGGGTAGCGGCAGTTTCAAATTGCCATGTAGTGTTTGGGGCACAAAGGATGCATCTGCTCACCCATGCAACATTGCAAAAGCCTGTTTAAACTGCGCGGAACAGAGGATATAAATCGTCCTACAAGGTCATCTGGGGCAGATTAACATGACTTTGCCCTCCCATCTGCTAGAGTCTAGACTAGCCTAGTCCTTTGAGACATGCTAAAAATCTAGTCTACGCTCACCGCTTCACTCAAGAGGAATGAATGGAAGTAGCTCATTGTTTCTAGAATTATGTAGATTTTAAGAAAACTGGAATTACTTAAAAAACAGTTGGGCACAAAAGTTCAACTCTGGTATTCTCCTGTCTGCCGTGAGAAAGTACAACCTCCTTTCTCCAGGTTTTTCTAGAAGAATCAGTCCTCTAACACAAGTCACACCTTGCCTACAGTGTGAGCAAACCTTTACGGAGAGAGAAATAGCAGTGTCTGCAACAAACAGCACTGGGTGCTCGGGGGAAAATTAGCTGGATTTGGCGTCTGCCTCCTTGAGCATGAAGGATTTGCCAGTGCCAAAGGAGGATGTGAGCCCATATGACTGACTCAATACAACAACTTGGGCATTCTCGTGGAACAACTGAGCCTGAAAGTCTCACGGTTCTTACCCACACAGAACCAAGAGGGTTTTATGAAGATTTGTAACCTCTCCATCCATTCTGGTTCGGGAACTAAATGAAAAGTACCACACACGTGTCATTCTAAGACAGACTGAATTAAAGTGACGTTTCTTATTTTATTGAAACAAGGAGCTTGCACATAAATTCTAACTTCAAACAGAGGTTTTGAATAAGCTCTGCGTGAAGGCTTCAGGCAGCTTCCGTTATTCCTGGGAAGAATTTTCCATCCCTAGTAGCAAGATGTAATTTAAAATAGATGTTTGGGGTTTTTGAAAATATTCAAATTCACAATAACGATTCAACCACTCCGGAGAGACTTCCAAAGGAAATCCATGCACTTGTGGAGGTTTCCGTTACTACGCATCCTCCTCCGAGGGCTCATTCTGTCTCCACAAGCACACACCTGGAGCTGGTGCACAGCCTGAGCCTGCCGGATCCCACAGACCCCCTCGGAGCTGAGCTCTCCCCTAACGGGCTGTTCAGAGGAGTGGAAGCATTGTAAGGAACTTAGCATGGCTACGTTCCTAGAAGTCAGGGCTTCCCTGAGCTCTGAGGGCACAAGCAGAGACAATATCCAGGGATCCTGCTACAGGACTTCCTGCATGATTGGGTTTTTTAACTTAAATCCCACCCAAAACGCAGATTAATGTCCAGTGCCTCTTGCAGGTCATTACAAAACACAGCAAAATTTCCAGTTGCCCTATAAAAAATATTTTACTTAGGAAAAACTTCACTACTCAGGAGGGGAACTGGGGAAAATCTAAGAGTGAAAAATCGAAGACACAGTTAAGATTCAAGTTTCATGTGAAACTACAAAATCCCTGAACATTGCTTTCAGGCTTCAGCAGATGCAGTTGAAACCTTACCTTCTTCCTCATTCCCTTCGGCAAAAGAGAATTTTCACAGGCGTCTAGAAAGCATACGAGTCTATAAAATATGATTAAAATTTCTTACCTATTCTTCTCTGCTGACACGATGAAAAAGGACAGGAGAGGCAGAGGAGAAACGCAAATGCTAGAGCTGAAATCATCTTCGAATCTCCAGGCAGTGTGGATGTATGGGCTTCGCTTGCAACAAATTTTTAACCTGCAGGTTTGCCTCTGCTCCCCATTAGTGTCTGTGGTTTGCTATTTATGAAGTTGCATTCCTTCCTCTGAAGTTCTTATTCTCTGATGCTGGACGAGGGGTGGACGTCATTTCTGGCTGCCAGTCCGCAGAGAACGTTACAAAAGTAAACAATATGAGAAACTCATCAGGAGAGCAGTTTAATTTTTTTCTTTTTTTTTGACAGGCTTGCACCAAAATAGGTCAGAAAATTCCAGAATTAAATGGATTCTTTTTGGATTGGAGTTTTTATTTCTTCTTCATGGACACAGGATAGACGGATGATTCATAGCCCTATCCTTCACAGATTTTCCTTCTAAATCTGCTCACAAGATCACAAAAGCCATGAGACATCTGGATTTCACTAGAGTTTCAGAAAAGGCTTTTTAAACTCCCAAAAGGCAGTTTCACCACTCACACTTGGGGTAGAATTATTCTCTGCCAGCTCCAAAGAGGAGCTATCACATCCTATTTCAGAGGGGGATCAGGCCCTTATCTTAATACACCCCACCCAGGCTTCTCCTAAGGGAGGATGCGGTGCAGAAGGGACAGCCTGAAAGGAAGGTGGACTTTGCTGTTTCTTGTTTGTGAAGCAACGAGTCTCAATCCAGCTTTTTCCATCAGTCTCAATCCAGCACTTTCCATCAGAAGACACAGAGCGGATTGAGAAATCCATTGAGAGCAGCCAAAGAAAATCCGCCCAAAGAAAATCTTAAAGCTACTACATCAAGGAAATGGCAAGTTAAAGTGCGACCAGTAAAAAAAGGTTAGTTTGAAGACCAGCAAAATTCTTGAATGCACATTCTCACTGTTTGATGGCGAAACCTGTCAGTGTGTCGATCACACAACACCCCTGGGGACACAGACAGGAAAGCCCCAGGAAACAGTAGCTCAGTCTTTAAAGTGTTAGAGCAGCGGGATCCTTCGCTGTTTACATAAAGATTTTTTTTCTCCTTTTGACCTCAGACCTCCCGTGCTCAGGAAGAAACTTCCCACCCCTGTGGCTGTGCACAATTCTCGAAGGTATCTGGGTGCAGCCTTGCAGGCGCTGGTGAGCATGCCTGCTCAGTAAAAAATATCATTATTGTATATTATGGGAATGCTGCAGTGGGCAGATTGCACACCTTCTTTCTCCAAGCACATTTATACTGAAAATAAAATTAATGTGCATGTGTTACCTGGGTGGCTTGTCTTGGCTTGATGCTGATGTCTGGCACACAGGCCATCTCACGCTGCACGCAGCAAGTGAGTGTTTGCTGTCAGCCCACAGGTAAACCAGCTTTGAGGATCTGGCACTTGAGGTAAACTGAAGTGGTTTAGCTGGAACTCACAACAACCGAGTTTCCCAGGTTTTAGCATTTCTGGGTCCTTCCAGACAAATCAAAACCATGGCAACTGATCTCAAAGATAAAATATATTGCTTCTCTCAGGGGTGTTCTGGGAAGTGCTATTTACAATTTTTGTTTTATAGCAACAAATGGGGAGCGAATGAAAAATACCCTGTCACACATCCCACAGAGCCCAAGTCTTTCACCTGAAACAGTGACAGGTGATGTCCATCCGTCTTTCTGTTGGAAGATGCTGTTGTCAAGGGGTGAGAGAGGCATTCCCACTTTTCAGACTGCTCCATCCCAGAGCCTACTGGGTGGCAAGCAAGGAAGCCCATTATTACCTGTTATGGTAGTGGAGAGTTTTAAGGGAAAAGCACATTACTTCAACAGAAGCCTGATAGGTCATTAATAAAGGAAGGTTGTTGCCAACTCTCCAGAAAAAAATGTTTTTTTCAAGCAGGGAGAAGTCAAAACTCCAGACAGAAAGAGATGTAACTCACATGGAATGAAGAACGGACAAGGGTCACCTGTGAGGTCACCTCGGAAACAACTGACATCAGATTTGCTTTGCATGGAGAAACGGATGTCGGTATAGAATGATGAGACAATCAAAATCCTAGTGCTACACACAAGAAAGGAAAAGAAAAAAGGAACTATTCAATACAAGGCAAATAAAATACATATGAGCAGGAATCATGTTTTCTGCTGTCTAAGTAAAGTATTACTCAATGATATCAGGACATAAACCCAAACAAACCCACATTAAAAAACCCTTCAAGTCAGACACCCAATAAAAAAGTCACTTGAAAGTCCAGTATCCAGCTAACCGAATACTTCCGTGTTTCTAAGTTTTCAGGGGCCAAAAAAACCCAGCTTTTAAGAAGAGAGCATAGGCTGACTAGAAACAACCGTTTTTGAGACCATGTGAAATCAGCTTGTAAAACAATGTGACCCCCAGCCAGCGAGGGAGGGGTATTTGTTGTACCCAGGAAGAGCTGTCCCAGGCTATCAAGAGGAGTCCTGCTTCCCCTGTACAGAGTTCAGCATTCTTCTGACCACCTTTTAAAAACTGCCCTTTTAGAATACTATAAACTGGTTATATGCAAAATTCACAATGTTTTCTAATATGCTTTCTGTTTCACACCCAAATGAGCTCACCCAAACCATATGATAGAGAAGTTAGATCACTTTGTTTTTACTACGGACTGAAGAAACTTCATTAATTGACATTAAAAAAAAGAAAGTTCCTGGAGTCACTGCAAAAGACAAAAGGAAAGGAGGGAACCCTCCCTTCTGAGAATACCTTGTAGGGGCAAGCTGCAAGTCATAGAATCACAGAATGGTTTGGGTGGGAAGGGACCTTAAAGCCCATCCAGTTCCAACCCCCCTGCCATGGACAGGGACACCTTCCAGTAGACCAGGTTGCTCCAAGCCTCATCCAGCCTGGCCTTGGACACTTCCAGGGATGGGGCATCCACAGCTTCTCTGGGCAACCTCTCCCAGTGCTCCCCACCTTCTGCGGGAAGAATTCCTTCCTGATATCTAATCTAAACCTCCCCACTTCCAATTTAAATCCATTCCCCCTTGTCCTGTCACTCCCTGCCCTTGTAAAAAAGTCCCCCAGCTCCTTGTAGCTCCCTTCAGGTACTGGAAGGGGCAATAAGATCTCCCCGGAGCCTTCTCTTCTCCAGGCTGAACAAGCCCAATTCTCTCAGCCTTTCTTCATAGGAGAGGGGCTCCAGCCCTCAAAGTCCCCAGTTATTTAACACACTCAGGGCTACCAGCAGCCAGCGTGGATCTCTTGACAGGGAAGAGAAAAAGAGAACTTTGGCAATGTGGACAAATCGGCAAAGCGGACAGTCTGCAGGTACATCACCGTCTCTGTTCTCCCCTGCAAGGAGTCACCAGTAACGCAGTTATTAGTGGAGGGTATCCTGAACTGGTTCACGGGGAGCACAGCTTGCTTCTAAGTTACTCTGCTGTTGGCTGACGTGTTATGGCACAAGATGAAAACTGAGAGTATGTTCTCACAAGATCCAAGTTCTCAACCGTAGTAAAGTCAGGAACGTTGACTGATGAGAAATGGCACTTGTTTCCCTCAGCAGCCATCAGTGTAGGACAGCATGGTGACAGAATAGTGCTCAGTATCGCACACTTGCTCTAAAGGAAACAAGCCAAAGTCTATTAAATCAGCATCACACCAATTTTCAATGTTTGAACAAATAATTTGTCTGCCTATTTAGGCAGCAAACACTATGTCTTCACATTCTTCGAGAAACCTGAAGCCATTTCTCTTTAGCCTGCGACAGTGTCTGGGGTCATTTCTATTCACTGACAGTAGCAAAACAGCAGTACAAATCAAAGTGTAGCTGGTTTATACAGAGCTTTCTTGAGTTGAGCAGGACACGGTGTCTCCACGGGGTGAGGTCATTCCTACCTTTATTTTGCTTGGACTAACTTTTTACCTTGCTATATTCAGATCTGAGGGCTAGAAATCCCTGTAAATCACTAACACAGCTTGAACAGGCAGTAGCAGATCAGAAGGGGTTTGGTCATGACTTGGTTATTTCTGGGTGCCTGTGTCTGATGAAAAAGGACAAATTCAAAACTAGCTGAAACATCTGAGCTTGTTGACGGGGAAAGATCTTCCAGATTTGTCAATGTAATTTTTTTAAGCATTACAGATTAAAAAAAAAAGTGAGCAGTAGATAGTGTTTATTTGGGCTTCAGTGTAAAAGTGTTTTTGCACTCTGTGCCGTGCCAGGTTTGTTACACCTTTTTCCCTGACTGGGGCTGACATCACAAATGAAACCAGCACACGAACAAACAACAAAAAGAAAAGCTCATACCAGTTTAAAGTTTAAATATTTTCCATCTCTGTGTTTTTAACTAACCTTTGCCAAGTGAAGGACAAAAGTCAGAAGGAAAAAGTTATTTTTCAGTCTTGTAAGGTCAAGTGCTAAAAATAAGTGAAAAACACCTACACCCTTTGATGCTAAGTGTTTTACAATGTTTCTTATATATTTATGGTCGCAAGAAACCAAATCATACAAAAGGTGACCCGTAAGGATTTCAAAAAACATCTCCTCCCAGTACAGGATCAACAGTGCCAAGGGGACTCTTCCCAAAGGCTTCTCTACCCTGTTCCTAAATGCTTCCAGCGATGGAGACCCCCTGCCCACCCCAGACAGCCTGCCAATGCTTTATGTTCCCACTGCTAGAAATTGTTTCTGAGGGATGCTATTTAAGCCCATTGCTCCTTTTCTTATTCACCACGGACTCAAGAGGGCACATCAGTCCCTTCTTTGAAGTAGCACAATATATTTGAAAACTTGGATTTCAGCTCTATACTTCCGTAGGAGAACCTGGTAATTGTGCAGCTTCCAAGTTTTATAGAACCGATACAGGAAGGCGGAGATGAAAAATTATCACAGTCATTGAAGACTAGTTAGTTCTAAGAGAACTAAAAGTCTTGAAGTCTCAACTAAATCATGATCAGTCGTGATTTTCGGGAACTGTCACAACAAACAAACCCTCTCTGACTGAGGAGGTGCATTATCTACCATGGTGAACTGCCAGGTTACAACTGAAATTGCACCAACCCGACACATCTGTGCAACACACATTTCTATTTCACTCGTGAGTAGATCGGTAAGAAGCCCAATACATCCGAATTTCACAGGAGTTTCTTTCCACTTGTACTTACGCTGAATGCTGTCGTCTAAGGTTTGCAAATTCCTAAGATGCACATTGTGCAAAGGACTGGACACTGAGGTTTGAGGCCCAGCTGCCAGCAGAATACTCAGTCTTGTCCTACCTTTCTACTGTGCTTCCAGACAAAACAGAAACCTACTTTCAAAAGTTTGCAAAACATGATTTTACAGCTTGATTACGTACAAATACTTACTTCATCTGTTGCTAAAACACGACCTCAACAAACAGGATTCCTCAATGATCTGTACTTAGAGCTATTTGCACCCCTGTGGTAACAAAGTTGAGGTACTAAATGATGTAAAGAAGAGCAGCAGTGCTTTATGGAAGACAGATTCCTTCTTTGACATAAACACCTGGAGTGATGCAAACATTATACACAAAATCCATCAGTCAATACCTAAGAACCTCCCCAGCCCTCCCCATATACCTCACTCATTGGAAGATGGAATAATCCACCAAAGGCTGTGGTTTGTTACATTTTTGAAGAGTTACAGCTTGCTGCAGTCTGGTTTATGTCTCTAACTCTGAATTCCTCGGGAAAGCAAGGCACTGAAGGTCACTGAAGACCTTTCAAAAGTGCTTATAATGGTTTTTTCATTTAGTGAATGGCAGGCTGCAATGACAGAGCATCAAGCCTGCAAAATACAACAAATGGACAAGGCTCCATTGCGCCCTTTTAACTTTATCACTCATTCTTGTTGTTTTCTACCCTACTAATGGAATTTGACTGATGTCAGTAAAGCCGTCTACAGGAGCTGAACAAAAAGCCGTAGGCCGCGCTGTGGCGAAAGGCAGAATGACGTAACGCTGGGCCACAACGGCAGTATCGCAGCAACTGGCACATGGCGACAGGGACGCTCTCCTGGGAGGAAGCCACTGCCTTACACACAGTGAGTGGGGCCTTCCTTGAGACTGGAGATCCTGAAGGGTCAACTCTCCCGCTTATTCCTCCAACACTATCAGAAATTTGATGACTTGTACTTTCTGCTGACTAAAGGGACATCCATTTTTACCCATATTCTCAGAGTTTTAGAATGCTACAAAACACAAACACCATAATGTCAGTGTATAAAAATAGCTGCAAAATGGTTTCTGAAAAAAGGCCCACAGATGCCTTCCAATGACTGGGACATGAATCCCATAAAACTGGGACCAATCAGCCGAGAACACATTCAAACTCTTTGTTTTATCCTCAGCTCTTAACCCCCAAGCAAAAATAGTAACCAGAACCAGTATGACCTGAGTAGGGGCTTTCCAGTATTGTTGCTGTTGAAGAGCCAACACCACACATGCACATTCAGCAAGCAGGAGACATCTGTAAGCCATCAAACACCTACCAAGAAACTGCCACCTTGATTGCCTCCCTTAGCTTGCTTTTTTTTCTTAGTTCAGTGGATGCTGGGGTAGGGTGAAAAGAAAGGTGCTAGTCTGGAAATTCCTAAGCGTGTCACCAGGACAGATTCCCTGTGTCTCTGGACCTGACCTAGGAAGCTTACCAGTAAGAGCTGGAAGCAGCTCTGGTCCCACAGGTTGGTGTGGTTTTCTGTTTCTTGATCACTCTAATGAGACTCCCAACAAGAAACCCAATTTGTAGCAACCATGAGCGAGCTAAATGTGCCTTTTTATTGCCACAATCCTTCTGAGGAAGGAAGAATCCCACCCTACAGACATGGAACAGAATCGCTAAGCAGCTTGCGCTAGGTCACACCACGCAAGTAAATTGAACCTGGAAGCCCAAAGCTCGTGCCAGCATTGTAATAACGAAACCGCCTTTTCTCTGAAGTAGGGGAATCTTCGTTCAGAAACATTGGCAGGGAAAGAAACTGAAAAAAAAACCACTACATGCACATTCATCTAAAATAAGTGATACTACATATTGTCTGTGCAGCCTTACCACCACTGTAAGCAGCTGATCCTCCTGGAAGTGACATATTCTGCCCACGTCGGCTGCGAGAACGGCATGTGATGACATAGGAACTCGGAGGAGCACCAGGAAGGAAAACTGTACTTTTATGAGAGAAGAAAACACCAAACTATAGCCCTGCAACAAACAAGAAGTGTCTACGTGCACAGTAAGAACATCACGGTTCAGTTTCATCACAGACGTTACACGGAACTTCCAGTACTCGGGAGAGCAGCAGGAAGCATGGATGAGGCTAACCTAGGCTGTTCCAGTAGTCTCGGTTACTAGATTACTTGGCTACTAGTAGCTTCCTCCAGGGAGTCTACTCAGGAAGGCAGGAGACGAGGCCAGTGACAGGACGGGTGACAAAGGCCCAGTACAGGTCCATAGTCTATCCAGGAACGGGGCTACGAGATGACCCGGAACACTGTCCTTCATTTAAACTGCAGAACTTCCCAGTGGCTTGCTGGGTTTTGATAATGCAATTTGTTGTCTCTAGAAAAGTTGCACTGTCAAGTGTTCCGCACTCCTGGATCCCACACTGATAATCCCACCGCTTCCAAAATGCCTGAGACATGGTGTCAACATAATCCTGTCTGAAGAGAAGTAAGACACCTGGAGCTAAAATGCTTTTTGCAAAACTGAGGGCAGGAGGCCAATCCGAGGGCCCACAGATTTCACATCGGGCCTTGTTCAGTTTTGCTGTAACCTCTCACTGAAGCCCGCCAAAGACAAACGATGACAAACCGGAAGCCCAAGGGACTGAAAAGCAGCGATGTGTTCGGATCAAGAAGAGCTGTCTCCCATCCTGCCCTTCGTCTCAAGCAGCTCGCCGTAACGAGGCTTACAGATGGGGGTGTAAAACGCTGCCAGAGCTCCTTCTCCCCACCGCCACCCCGCTCAAAACTATTCCCCAGGACATGTCGTAATCATCCACCCAGGAGGGTTGTTAAAACCTTACAGGAAACATCTCACATTTTTTCCTTTACTATTCATGCCATTTTCTATTAGGGACAATAAAGACTTCTAACACTGGATTAAGCTCATTTGCAACAATGAGCTACTATTGCTCCAGGAGCCAGCGGGAGCTCAGACTCCTCGAGGGAACTGGGAATAATTAACTGAATTGTACTGGAAAAAAAGGAGAAGACTGAAGGCTGTTTTGACCAAGAGAGATGCAAACTTATGCGACGGTAAAGCCATCACGTCTTGCTGGGAATTATTGTTGGGAGAAACATTAATGCTTAGAGTATGCAGGTTTTTCTCAGTAAAACTGCTTTGGCCATGGTCTCCCTTTTTGGTTTTTCCTACTAAAAGACACCTCCCAGAGTCATAATGACAATAACACAGTTTTACTGATTGCTTTCACTCGTTGCTCAGTATGCACTAAGTCACTTCCCAAAACTCTTAGGGATGGCAAGTCTTAAAAAACAAGCTCTTCTAAGCAGACTGGTTTTCCTTTTCCCCTAAATGATGTATATAATTCATCTCCCTGGTCAAATCTCCTTATTGTGTAATCCAGGGGTCTTCAGCAAGAGTGTAAACAGGAATTGTCTCATTACAGAAGGGACTGGAAGTGCTCAGTGCTCTGAGCTCACACATGTAGGTGGGCAGACGGCACGTACAGTTTTTAGTAGTCTAGGGACCTCTCATAGGGAGCACTGACTTGGTTTTGATCATGTACCAAGACTTATTAACTCAAAAGAAACATCTGGCATTGACCCCTTCCTAGGCAGAATACTGAACCTGAGAGACCCTGGAAATCTACTCTGAGATGCTGCTGGAGCTGTCTTCACGGGATTAGTTCGGTAGCTATACACAAATGCACATACTGTGTATGAATAATACTATTTCTGTATCATATAGACAAGTATTACATCGATGAGTATTTGCTGTCCTCAAATTACTGCCTTCTAGCCGCAAGCTGGCACAGGCCATTAGCCTTTTGCCATGCAGCTTCAAAAAAAGATCAAGTTTCCATCATTCCTTTCAGCAAGGAGGATCCCAAGGAACTTGACAATCTATTCATACCTAATACCACCAGAACACAGACACCTTTGGGACAGAGAGCGCAGCCAAATGCATAACAGAGTGCAGAACAGCAGAAAAAAAGGGAAACATATGGCTTGGGACTTCAGAGAAAACCTCGCTTTTTATAGAGAGAGCCAAGGAATGGCTAGCAACCATTCAGCGGAGACAGAACGGTGCTTTCTACGGACACATACCAAAGACCCACAGAGAAAATCCGAACCCCACAGTTTATTCTGTCCCAGGAGTACGAAGCGGTGAGTTACCTTCCCCAGCGTGCTGGACCAGCAGTTGTAATATCTGGGTTCAGACAGACCACAAAGCTGTCCTTTCTGCGGGCATCTCAAGGGAACATCAAGAAATTTTCCATGCCAGAAGTTATATTAAGTAAACCTGTTGAGGTCTCCTGGATACACGCAGCGCAAAGCTGTCGCTTTTAAATAAGTGTTGATTCAAGATTAATGATAGTTCTCTTGACATTTCCTCTCGTACTGGCTGCAACAGAGGCCGGGTTTTTTCTTCCCATTTGCTCTTTTTCACAGAACCTCCCCATAGCAATTAGCTCTACTGCTTACATTAAAAAGAACCCCAGCAAGCCACACACCAAAAACCAGAAGGAAGACCTCTTGTGTGATTTTACAGCTGGAAAGAAGCAAAACCAGCACCAAGCAATCGGGTCTTTTCAGGACACCGGTGATCAAAAGACCACTGTTGAGGTACTCTGTAGAAGTGAAATTTGCAGTCAGCTGTGGCAAGAGACAAACTTTTCAGGGTTGGAAATTACAGTTACCTTGTAGGAAGAAGAAAGGAGAGATCACACCGTAGGAATCCCCTCTCACGTCTTCGCTGGCTGGGGGGATGCTGAAAGCATGAGGGCAGAAGCATGACCATGGCTTTCTCCAAACTCAACTCTTCAAAATACTGGATGGGACTGAGAAAGGAGGGAAAAGAGGTTGATAACTAAATAGAATCCTCTTCGTCTGGTCTCAGGAAGAGGCTACCCACTGAAGTTCAGTTTTAATGTGAGTAGGTTAACACTTGCAGGAATATGATTTTTTCCTTACACGAGGGAAATGGGGAAAAAAAAGCCTTTGTGAATTACCATGAAATCTCTTCAAGTGTAGGTGCTTTCTTCGATTGCCATGGAATCGGGACGACTAGGAGATTCATGGCGGGCACAAAGAACAGAGGGATATAGGAAGCACTAGCTTGTCAAGGCTGTTCTCTAAAGTGGTCTCATTATCCATATGTAAAATGAGAATCTTGAATATGAAAAAAGAAAATGGGTTTATTATTATAGCAGAGCCTTAGTATTCCACAAAAATCATTCTTTCTCTTAGGATGGTGGTAGAGCAGAACATTGTCTCGGTCTTTTTTGCTTATACCCCACTTCAACTGATTAATAACTTTTGTTAGATTTCGAGCAAACAAGAATGAATCTTCTTCCTGGAAACTGTCCTTTATGCCTGCATTAATTGTTCCCAAAATCTTGACCACAAAAGGATGGCAGCTCCTCAAGGATGAGCAGAGAATGACAAACCCAGTATCTCCTAGACAGACCCCATTGTATCACAGGCAGTTCATTCGCCACGCTGATGTCCCCCTTCCAGTGTTTGCCTGAGGCGTTCCATAGGCTTTCTGTCAAAGATAATTACGGCTGTCACAGGAATGAATAGACAAAGATGTACACGGTACCCACGCTCTGGGGGTGGGGAAGGACAGGTATCGTCCTCAGAAGCAGGAGCACTTTGTCTCTCTCAAAAGAGAGATCTCATACAATACGAAGATGAATTTTCAAACAGAAATAATAGCACAGAGCCAGGTGGCTGAGCCCTCATTTATGTTCGGTTAGATAACGGCGTTAAACACTCAGCTATTCTCACGCAGAAGTATCTCCCCGCTCAGGCCTGAAAGCAGAACGATACGACGCAGAAATGTTACTGAGCATTCGCAAAGCTGGAGGGAACGTCTGCGCTACCTGGTCCGGGCTACTAGAAAGTTATTAACAGGTACAAGTCAAAAGAATCAAGTCAAGAGGCCTGTTAAAGTAAACAGTTTCATCTCCGAAACTGCTTGTTCCACCAACGTCACGGACTGTGGAAACAAAGGAGCCACTGGCTACCAAATGCATGCTCTTCCTGGCACACATACTGTCAGTTCATCTTATCATCCATCTCTTTTCACACGCACATTTTATTTTCACAAGCTTTGAGACATTACAGATTACCGGCTTTGTAAAAAAAAACAGTTGTGCTGCTTCGTACATCATTTATAAACTCAGGAAAATTCAGCATCATCCCAACTACGGACTGCATCTTTTTTTCAGCCCTAGAGAAATGGAAAAACGGCGTGTACACAGGCTCACAAGTGGTGGGAAGCTCTCCAAAAAGATGGAGTCTGGAGACTAATCCAAACCTCCTGAGTTTTCAAGAAAATATCAGACTAGAAATCTCACAGGAATGAACTGGCTCTGGAGATTTCTGGCAATGCTCTCTTCTTACCCCACCCAAAGCTGAAAAACAGCCACAAAAGCAAATCTAACCTTTTTCACAATATTTTTCAGCATCACGGTCTGTGTAAAGATTCAGAGGAAGTCCTTGCTTCATCTGAACTGCTCTTCCCATCCAAAGGTTGCAAGGACACATATTTAGCCTAATGGTGATGGTCACAGAATGATTCTAATTTTAATTCCACATGGAAACTAGGAGTTTGATCCTCTGTATTTTTGCTTTCTTCAAAAAGGCCAATTGCTTTTGGCTAGCACAGCAGTGAGTTTCTTCCATTAACCTTTATTCAAGCCAAAAGAATTTGGGTGTTAGCAACATTGAGTTCCCAAGACAATGACAGCCAGAGAAATACCTATCATGAGAGTGGAATCTGAGAGTTCTTCCTAAACTCCAGCTGCCTTGTCTCTCCTTGACATCTTTTCAGCCTTTGAATGCTTTCTGCACAAGCCATTATACCCTTCAACACTTCTTCCAGGAAAGCCCACACAATTCCAGGAACCCCACGCCTCAGGTGAATAAATAGCCATGACAAAAGCAACTTTCTACTGGCAAGGCAGGAGACAATGTTGAAACTTTGAGTCTCTATACACAAATGCAGTAAAGGCTACTGTGAAGGCCAATATTTCCCAAGGAAATTAAATATCAATGCATAGTTTGGATAGGAGATCTTCTGGAAAGAGTAATGAACGTGTCTAACCCTGTATACTCAGCAAAATCTGATCTCACAGCCTGAGATCATTTGCTGGCTTCAAGACACATCTGGGAGTTACCCCTAACGCAGCGGGAAGAGAAGTTGTTTCTAGGGAGATCCAAGTTCCACTTCTAAATCTCCCCATAAAACAGGAGCTTTTGCCATTTAATACTGCAGGTGCCCCCTCCCTTTCTTTTTTTTTTTTTCCCCTTTTCTGGGGAGGTTTGTGGTGGCCTCTAGCGGAATATGGAACAAATGATATAAAAAAGGGAAAAAGGAGCAAGGCATGTGCAGCCTCCTACAAAGCTGCCCGTGCCTTCAGCTATTCGTCGCTGGATTCACGGGGAGTTCGTTTAACGACCTGTGTACTTGCTAGTACAGAGCTGATCTCTACACCCTGGCTGAGCGTGGTCCATTGGTTCAGACCACTTGCAGCACCACAATGGCTCAGCCTATAAAGAAAAAACCTATAATAACACAGTTCTTAAATTATAATTTGATGTTTCCTGATTTCAGCACGTTGTCAAGCCTGTACGAACTATATCCCTTGTTTTGTTTCAGCCTTCGCTTCCTCCGTAGAGGAGGTAGGTGCAGGTTATAACTGGATTTGTTTTGAGCCCCAAGAGAACAGTTCAAGACCAGTCTGGGATTGCCGCAATCATTCGCACTGTTCCAGTGCTCCAGCTAGCCCAAGATTTGGCTCCTGATGCCAAGACATGGACAGATCATGAGCGAATACACTATTTGACTAGAGTTATACTACCTTCCTCCCCTTGTAGGCCCTCACACTCACAGAAAATACTGGGTTATTTATCCAGCCACTCCTCAACATTATTCTGATACGGCTTTTCCATCACGACCGTGCGTGCTTTGGTCTTTCCACAAGCCCTTCATTACCCTGTGCAACATCTCCTGCTGTAGAAGTTCTTCTGCATCTTGGCTAGCGGCCCCGTGTTGCTCGTGATCCAAAGTCATTCATTGCCCAATGTTTAACATTGCTTTTTTGTTTAAATGATATCACTCCTAAAGCACTGTTTAGAATTATTGCTCTCCAGACCTTCTTCATATCCTTTTGCAATCACCTCTTCCAGCAAATTCCATCAGATACTAATCTGCTGCCAGGAAGGTGGCCTAAAACATTAGTATCTTGTCTGAGATTGGAATGCCAATTCCTTGCCAGAAAGCTTCCCACAGCACCTTTGCTCTGCCTTCACACTGTAACGGAAATAAAGGCCAAAGGACCTAATTCAACATTTCATTTTCTTAATAACATTTGCTAACAACTACCTAACAAAATTTCTGTGTTCTGGGTTTTCTCCATATGACATAAGGCTCACGGAGTTCTGGACCAGAATTGAGAAGCTGTTTGAAAACTTCTGTTTGATCATAAATCAAGGCCAGTAATTACCTTTTTAGTAAAAACAGCCCCAGTTCACAGTTTCCAGACTCCACGATGGGTTCGTAGTGTTGCCATGGGCCTTGCTCAGGGTCCAGGAATTCAAGCAGACTCCACTTTCATTACAGCACCTGTAGCAACGTGAATCTCCAATGGCCCCACTTGCTAACCGCTGCTCTGCGTGACACTGGAGGGAACGGCGAGGGAGGACTCCTTCTCTATCTTTTCTGAAATTGTAGTGAGAAAGGGAAAACCAAGGACCCTTAGCAAAAGAATGACATGAAACACGCCCTAACATCAATCTGACAGTGGGAAACCTTGTTTCAAGCAAGTAGGAGCAAGTCCACTGCCTTTTAAGCCCCCTGTTTAGGAAGTAGATGGCATGATCAACTGAAACGTTCACTCCCAGGAGTACCGTTAAAATCTGGGACCCCGCTGTCCTCTTGATCTTTTCATACACTGATGAAATTCCACAGTGGCCTGGGTACATTTCCAAGGAACTCATGACTTCTGGGAAGGCATTACAAAGCTACACTGTAAGCATTCATGACCTGTGTTCAGTACTGGCTTGGTTCCTCCTCAAATCCACAGTTCTGCAAAGAAAACATTCTTTCCCCTTCAAGTAAGCTTCTCCATCCTGAAACGAGTCTGGTTCAGGAACCCAACCTCTTCTTGCCCTGCACTCACCCCCAGACATCAGACATACAGGCTTTCTACTGGAAGGGCTTCCATGATGGCGAAACAACTGCGACAACTAATACGTCTGGTCTCCCTCAATTCTAGATCTGCTTTTTTTCCCAGGCAAGAAATAAAAGAAAAGCAACTGTTAATATTACTAGCCTTACCTATAGCTGCTACTATGAAAGCATGAAAGCTCTTACACTCCTTGTTTTCTGAACCTTTAATATTTGCAATGAAAAGATAAGGCCTGGCTGGTGAATTCTACGTTTCTCGTCAAAAGGAACTGAGATGTCCATGAAAAAAAAAGAAAAGAGAGGATTATTCTTCAGAGTTGGAAGGCAGAAAATTAAATGGTTTGTATTTCATGACAAGGACCATCTTGGATGCACGTGTTTAGTCCAAGAGGAATCTGAACCCTATCATAAGTCACGTAGCCACATTATAATGGCTAAACTCAGGTTCCTACATGTGCGTTTAGATACACACACCTCCCCCTGGCAAAACCCAAAGGGCAACACACCTAATTATTGGATTGCTTACATTAAGACAAGTGCCAAATTAACAGACTTCTCTCACAGCAGGAAGAAGGATTTACTTGGAAGGATTTACTTTCTTTGCAGAGAACTCAAGTATGTTATTCACTTAAACAAAAAGCAAAGAAAAAGACAGGGCGGGACTCAAAAAATACTGGGTTTCGTATGATTTGTTCTCTTAAGATACTCTTTACAAAAACAACCTCCTATTTAACCCTGTGCACGTTACCTTCTCCAAAAGCTCAAAACATGTCTGCAAAGCAGCACTGCTGTGAGAAGGCGGCAAGCTGTTACCACATTAGAAATCATGTTGCTAAAACTCCAAGTATTTATAAACTTAAATGAGACACGAGGGATAACCTGAAATTCCCCCACTCTTCTATTTTCCCCCAGTAAAACAGAAGGAGGAACACCAATCCACAGGATTCAAACACACATCAAAACCCCTTTGTGAAGTACTGGATTTTACATTACACCGAAATAACCTCACCGCTTCTCCATCTGCCTAGGATAACTGCCAGAAATTAAACCAAAGAAACATGCACGCTCTTTTTAGTCAACCAGGAGCTTCAAAATTTGTTTTTAAGCTCAGATACAACAACATCTGTTTTGAAGAAATCCCATTTTAAGAAACCTCGATGCCCCTTCAGAAATGGAGTATTTTTAACAAGTCTGCTCCTTCCAGAACTTCTACCAAAGACAGATTTAATAGGTAACAGATACTCTCAAATATCTCCTTGAATATATCCATCAATTCCAACTTTTTTTCCTTGTATTTTAAAAACTATGCCTTTTTGCTAGCAACCCATAACTTCTGTGGCCAGTTAAAGAGAAGTAGATCACTTCATACAGTACTTTTACAACCAAAAACCTACAGAAAGCCAGAAGCTCTGTTCATAAAACCATTTCCCCCCCTATGTTAGTTCCTTGAGTTCAGATTCTTGATAACGTGGCATTGTTTAGGATGAACACACGCTTCGGCTATTTCCCAGGAGTGGGAGTTACAAAGGATTTTAACACATTTTTCAAGGGAAGGATTTCAAATTTTATACTGAAATAAAGTATTTTTAATTAGTATTCTAATATTAAGTCACCCTTTCACAGTTTATTAGCTTTGTAGTATCCACTTAGCTTAGACACTGGAAGAAGGCTGGCTTGTATCACAGAGGTTACAGCTAGTTTCATTTACTGGCTTTCATACACTGCTATTAGCTTTTTATGTCACTCATCACCTTAATATCCAAGTACCTTCTTCATTCAAGATCCCTGACGAAACGTCACGATCTTCCCCTCCTTTTCCTTCATTGTTTTAAGTCACCTAGCCATAACTTGCTTCAGGAATACTTTTTATAGCCACAGTTGAACCTGCAGGTAAACCAGCTGAAACAGAAATATTATGCAATCGCTGAAGGATAAAAGCGTTGAGATTCCCCCGGTAATAATAGCCCTTTTCTGTGAATTTTCTCTACGACATTACTTGTACTCTTGAAATCAAAGCTGCGTGGTGTTTCCTGTTGTACTTCAATTTCTGGCACCTGAGTGAAATTCTTACATTTACACAATAATCATTTTCTCATATGCCTGCAGCTTGTGAAAACGTTCTGTGCATTAAAGGGCCTTTTAAAAATTACCATTCAGTGTAATACCACTTGACAGAGATCTTCTCATGCGATGGTAAAGCACCTGTCATTTAAATGTTAAGCGTTAAGACTGAAGTCCATAAGGTTACAATCTAAAAAAGAGGGTTTTTTTCCATCTTACTCAGAGCACCCCTTTCTCCCAGTGTTGTAGTTCAGATCCCATAAAGCAGCATGCCCAAGCAGTGATGCCTTAGTCTCACCACAGCTGGAAGTAAAGCTTTACTGACATTAGGGATTAATAGACTGCGTAACCCCAAGCATACATGCTGCATGACTTTCAACCTCGTGCATATTAAGACTGTGCTTTTTAATTCCACGAGAGCCCAATAAACCCTTCAATATTAACTTCAGGGGATTTTACGGTTCTCTTGTTTCAGGAAGGCATTTATATGGGCTCTGATCTTATGACATCATCAGCCATTAATTTGGAAAAATTAACTAAACAAAAATAACTCCATAACCAACTTTTGCTGCAACATTTGTTGGTCCAAAAGCTAGAGATGGAACAAAACTACTGCCAGCCCAACCGCTCCCTGTCCCAACACTACTGCAGACGTTCCGATAGGAAAAAGCTGAGAGATTATGAAGTTCTGGGAAAAAATCCATTTTAGCTATTAATGCTTATTATCACCTTTTCTAAGGTCTATAAAACTTTTAAAGATTAGTTGGGATGAAGGAAGCTATAGGAGCATTACGATGCCAGAAGATCTTCCTAAACAAAAGGAAAATATATGTTGCTATGAGCCTGCGGCAAGCTGGTTTGATTTTTTTTGCCCAGCGCTGCATTAGCCTTCCCTCTATGTCCCTCTTGTGGTAACTGAGGGGAATTGTAGCATCTGCAATGGAATAGCTAATTCACCGCCTTCACGAATGTTTGCTTTGTTGCTGCATTTTTGGGGCATTTTTTTAAATTAAAAAAAAAATCTTTTAGTGAAATTTTGGCATTATGCAGGGGAATACTTTCTCTTTTTTAAAAAAAGTAACAGGTATTCTTTGTTCTGCCATTTACCAGCACTCAGGGCTAAGTAAACCAGGTAAAATTGTATGGAATTTTCATTTGAAGATTTGTTTTAGGGAAGAAGGAAGCAGAAGGAAAAACAGAGAGAGACAGAAAATGAAGAACTTTAAAACCCATATGAGTTACCTGAACAATAAATGGAAAAGAAATACATATTAAAATGCAGACGTGAAGTAACAGAGCAGATAAGAAGGCAAAGTGATTAAATATGCATAATAAATTTACCGATTGCATTTATTGTTCTACAATATGTTAATGTATTGCTCACCACAGTACTGATTATATCGACCTCACCACCAGATGTGTAATGAGTGAGCACTCCTTAAGCATTCCTTGTCAAGAACATCTGATCTCTGCTTCATACTCCCCTAACCTGAATTGTTTCATCCCAGTATAAAAATACACATTTTTTTTTTACCCAACCCTGTCATTTGAAGTAGCACTTTTGCAAAGATTCCTCGCACCCAGTTTGATTGGCTCCGAACCCTTCACGTCACGATGACACTTTCTAGCACTATCTCCATGGCTTGGGGGTTGCAGAGACCAATCAGTTCCTTCCTTTTCATAACAGCTCCTTTTCAGCTTGCTCCTGTGCAGTCCTGAGTGGAGGATGTTATCAAATCCCAGTGCTAGCATGTCTTGAAATTCAGATGAGCTGCAAGGAAAGTCCTCTGGCAAAGCCAATTATTTTGAGGCAAGACTGGGTGATTTCTACCAACACCTAAACCGCTTCATGCATCAGTTTTATACTTAGAATCATCAGGAACCTTTATTATCACCTCTTCAAGATAATCACCTTAAACCTCTTCACTCACAAAAGCAAGCAGAAAGCATTTTTTTTTTTTTTTAATTAAATTCACCACGTTTGTTCTCATGGATAGCTTCTTAGGCTATGCATGTCCTGCAAATTCTAGCTTCTGAGCATGCACAAAAATGGTAAAACAGCAACATTTTCAGAGACCGTGTTCCAGTTTTCTGAAGTGTTACCTTTTTAAATTTCATATTGGATGCACAGCAGTAAAGACTAATGAGTCAGAGTGCCATTTCTCTGTGTTAGCCCACACTGAAAAGAGAAAACTTAGGAAAAACATGGCTTACACAAAAAAAAAAATGTTGTCTGGGAGCTCTGTCGTGTAGCCTGCATACGTGCCTCCGTGTTTATCTTTAAAAGCACCAAAGTAAGAGCACAGAGTGTCCAGCATGCAGCGAACTAGGATTAAGAATAATGGATGAATTTCAAATGTACCCCCTTCATATAGTGGTATAAAGACTAATCACGATCTCCACTTTTACACACAACAACCAGCAGCCCAATGGCCACAACTAATTGCCACTTTGATCCCTTGTCAGAATATATCAAAGTGAACTGCAGGGTTTCCACATCCGCCTTGCTTTGGCCTGGCCCAGCAGGAGCAGAAGATGCCGTGCGGTGGGGGATCTCCTCGCAGCCCTCCCGCTTCAGCACCTCAGACAGCAGCACCATCCTGCCCCTCCGCACCGCCGACGCTCCTCGGTGCCTCCATCAGAAGCCAAATTCCCCTTCTGATGGTGCAGTGAGCAAGAGACCTGCAGCTATCAGCGTGTTTTCCAAACCACTTCTCTTTAAAAGCATTCGTTTTCCTGTATTGTGGAGGGGACAGGGAAAAAAAATCCAGCAGCGCATCAAAACTTTGATCAGTTTCCAAAACCTTTCAGGATTCTGTAAACCAGCCAAATGTTGCGAGTCCGTTCTGTCTACTAAAAAATAAGTGTGCATACCAGGCAGCCTACCTGCTTTCATAAGTTTCTTATTCAATTCCGCTTTCATCCTCAAGTAGGATTTCATTTTCTCACAGTTACGCTTTTCTCTGATCTAAAAACCAGTTAATTTCCGGCTTGTTTTAAGAAAGCACCAGTTTAGTTCATCCCTGGATGCCTAAGCTTTTGGTGGGTTTTAATTAAGTTGTGCTTCACCTTTAGGAATCAAGAGTCCCAACATTTGAACTGCCTTGTAACGCTGATGAACTAATGTACGGGTATACAAAATGACTTATCTTGATGTCACCACGTTCAACTGTAGCTGTAACCGTGGTTAAACCGATGTGACATTCATAGATCAACAGTCATTTTACCATTCTGCCTTTTGATTCTAGTGTCTTGTTGGATTAACCTACTTTAATCTGAATGCTGAATTATGCATGTATGATATTATAGCACGGTAAACTATCGGTACAGTCTACTCCTTCACAGAGGCTTAAAGCTAAAGATTAATTCAAACAGTCTGTACACAGAAATTATTACTCCTGTATTCTCTCTCTTCATTCTCTCCCCTCCTGTACTTGCACAATATTCCTAGGACAAGGATGCTTTTTCAATCTACATCTAGATCTTTTCAGCCTAACAGCTGCAAATCTGGTACATACTGTTTCAGTTCCAGGCTTTATCCTACCTGGACAGGAAGAATAAAATTAAAGTCACTTACAAAAGAAGATACATATTTGCATCTTACAGTTGAAGGCTTTAGTAGGGAAGAGGGACTGCATATCTAGCCTGTCATATCAGTGTTTTGTCACAACACACAGAAGTTACCTTAAAAGAGAATTGGTTTGTGTTCATAAAAGGATGTTGAAATGAGGGCACCCAAATGAAAAACTGATTATGGGGAGAAACACGTGCTGCTCGCCTTCTCTGCACAACCCAGTCATTCAGCTTCCTTGACCTCAGAGAAAATCCGTGGCCAACTCCACAACCCCCACAGCAACTCAGGTCTCTGATATCACAGTTATAATACATATTACAGCCAGAGCAGGTATTACTATAATACCAGATCCTTCTTAATTACCACATCTGTCCAAAACACTCTAAGCCCTGGGTGGGTTAACCCTGGCTGGAGGCCAGGTGCCCACCAAAGCCGTTCTACGACTCCCCTTCCTCAGCTGGACAGGGGAGAGAAAGTGCGAAGAAAGGTTTGTGGCTTGAGATAAGGACAGGGAAAGATCGTTCAGCAATCACCATCACGGGCAAAACAGACTCAGCTTGGGGAAAATTATTTTAATTTATCATCAATCAAATTAGAGTAAAATGAGAACCAAACCCAAATCTTAAAACACCTTCCCCCCACCCCTCTTTTCTTCCCAAGCTCAAATTCACTCCTGCTTTTCTTTCTCTACCTCCTCCCCTCCGAGCAGCACAGGAGGAGGGGGAATGGGGTTGTAGTCAGTTCATCACACATTGTCTCTGCTGCTCAGAGGGACGACTCCTCACACTCTTCCCCTGCTCCAGTGTGGGGTCCCTCCCACTGGAGACAGTCCTCCACCAACTTCTCCAACATGAATCCTTCCCACAGGCTACAGTTCTTCACAAACTGCTCCCAGTGTGGGTCCTTTCCACGGGATGCCATCCTTCCGGAGCAGCCTGCTCCAGCCTGGGCCCCCCCCGAGGTCACAAGTCCTGCCAGCAAACCTGCTCCAGCCTGCTC
>NW_010225194.1:0-375 GCF_000690775.1 Eurypyga helias | reverse complement strand
TTCCGTCCTGGAGCGGCTGGCATTTGTTCTGTCAGACACAGGGGAGGCTTCTGGCAACTTTTCACAGAAGCCACCCCCTGTTGTCCCCCACTATCAAAACCTTGCCATGCAAACCCAATACAAATCCCTGCATAACTCCTTTGCCCAGACTATGTCTCTGCTAGCCCAGAACCTAAACCCTGCTAGCCCTGACCCTAAACCCTCGTTCAAACAGGGACAGGAGGCAGACAGGCCGCAGAACCGGCAGTCGCAGCTCCAGACTCACAGCAGGCACAGCGGGATAAAAGGCCCCACATTGCCTCCACAGGGGCAACTGCCCATGAACCTGGTACCACTACAGGGCCCGACCCCCCCACAGAGGCCACAGCCCCCACA
>NW_010225193.1:10173-13766 GCF_000690775.1 Eurypyga helias | reverse complement strand
CTATGATTCTATGATTCTATGTAGAGGGATGCTGTTTCTCTTCCCAAGTAGCCATTACATGTGATGGAGCCCTGCTTTCCTGGAGATGGCTGAACATCTATCTGCCTGCCGATGGGAACTAGTGAATGGATTCCTTGTTCTGCTTTGCTTGCATGCACAGCTTTTGTTTTACCTCTTAAACTGTCCTTATCTCAACCCATGAATTTTCTCACTTTTACCCTTTTGGTTCTCTCCCCCACCCAGCTGCTGGGGGAGAGAGTGATCATCTGTCTGGTGCTCAGTTGCTGCCTATGGTTAAACTATGACAGGCATCCATCCCTGAAAGTACAGATATTAAATCAGTAGAAGTAAGCCAGTCCATACAGTTAAGCTTTTTACACACTATAGATGCAAATTCTGAAGAAGGACTGATCTTCTAATGCCAGGTGTCACCCAGAAATCCTTCTTTGCCATGGGCAGACTTTGCTGGCAATAGATAACTTCGTAATAGAGTACAGAGAGAAATACTGTCAGTATCACTAGAGTAACTACTAAGGGGTGGGGGCAGAGGCCCAACCTACTCTAGACAGCTACATCTTAGCTTTCATAAATTTTGTTAATATTCAGTGGAGAAGGAACAGGGACTCTGCTTTATCTAAGAACTTCTGGATGTCTTCTTTAGCATGAAGCAAACTGTTCTATAAATCTGGTATCTTAATTTTTATTAACAACCTAGAATAACTGGGTCTGTCTAGCTAGTTCACCAAATAGATATCTGCATTGGTTCAGATAAATCCCATCATTTCTTCTGAGATGTAAATTGCAGAATGGATGTTACTAAAATGGCAGAATGCAATAGTAGTCCTCTTTGTACAACATGAAGTCTGGATTAAACATATCAGTTGTAAATGTATGTTAGTATGAGAATGTGCCCTGTTTAAATATAGAAGCATGTTTGGCTTTTTTTTTTGGTTTTTTTTTTTGGTAAAAGAATGGGTTAACATGAGTCCTAAACATATTATTATAAATAATTATTGCAATTAAGACAAATAATCTGATATTTGGTAATAATTGTTTGTGTCTTTTCAACTTGTCTTGCCTCTTCTCTTTGTCTAAAACCAGTACAGTGAGAAATAAGATCAAAGTGAAAAGAAGATATGTTTTTATTCTTGTTTATATATCAGAATATTAACATATTTGTGTATAATCTTGGTAAGGGAGTTATAATTTTTGCTTATTCCATAGACAAAAAGAGAAAGAATATTATAAATCCTGTGGCATTGATTTGTAACACAAGTGAAGTCATGTCTGGTTTTCAAAGGGAGTTCAGAGCAAATTAATGGAAAGGAATAAACCAGAATAAAACAGCATTATAACACTGAAGTAGTTGCACTAGATTTAAGACTCTGTTATGGTACAGTGTGAATTGTTGTTTATAAAGTCAAAGTTTCAGCTTTTTTTCTTTCCTTTGTATCCTTTCTTAGAGTAGCAAAATTTTTAAGACTGCATGAGAGTATTAAGTATATTCTTCAACGAAAACTATGAACATTCATTTAAAAAAATTCTGGTATGCTATGGAAAATCCCAAATGCATTTTTCAAAGGTAAAAAAACCCCAAACAAACAAACAAAAAAACCCACAAACAAACTAAAATAAAACAAGAATGAAAAACCAACCTGAAAACCTGCCAGAGTAAGTAACTTAGCTGTGTTAATTCAATAATGTGACATATAAATTTTAAAAAAACTATTGCTAAGATTGCATTTTAGCTGAGAGTTCAATTACACTTGGATACATACTGGGACTTGGTACCTCCTGCAGACGGTTGTCAAAGTATCATACGGTTCCAGAAAACATTAGTATTGATCTAACAACAACAGCAACAAAAATAAAAAGACCAAACAAAATTCCAGAAGATTGATTCAGCTGTCACAATTCAGATTTTTATCCATTTAACTTATCTCCTACTGTACAGAGTTAAAAAACCAAAATCAGATAAACTATTAAAAAATTCATTCATTTACCCAGAAAGGATATTATGTCATCCAAACTTATCAAGAAACAGGTGGTGTGGGTTTTTTTTTTTTTGGGGTGGGGCTGGGGAAGGGGAAGGGAGGTGTGTTTTTTTTTGGTGTGGCGGGGGGTAGAATACCCAAAGCTTTTGGATTTCATTTATTTTAACTAGAATCTTCAACCTAGATTTTTGCCTATAAATATGAGGAAAAAATAGATATTTAAGGATCAGCTTGAATTAATATTTAGATGATCATGTATTCTTTTAAGAATTAAATTATTTAAGTTCAAGTCAAATTATTTAAGGTCAACCTCAAAATAATAGTCTTTAATAAAGTAGTGTTTCAGCCATTTAAATAATACTGGATACAAAGCTTTCACTGGACCAAAGGATCTCCGACATCTACTGTTTCTTTTCTTGTTTTTGATCAGAGTTATTGCTAATTAAATCAATCTTTATATATAGGACAACTTTTCTAAGTTTTTTCTATGTACTTTCATATATTGATGACTGGAAATTTATGTCTATAGATTAAAAAAATTTAAAAATATGTGTGGGGTGGAATGACCAAAGAGAATTTCTAAGCATTTTGTTCCCCTTCACCTTGGGCTGAACGAATGACATCTTTTTTCATGTATCCCATTATTAAAAGAGTTTTTCTGTATTACTTTGATTTTTCTTAACTGAGGAAGTTATTCTTTCTTTTAATGTGGCTAGTTTGGACTTGCATCCTGTTGCACGATGACAGCACTTTTTTCCTTCTACTCAGTAAAGAAGCAGAATTCATTGCAGTTGAACTGATGCTAGATCTTCAAAAACATGAATGTTATTATAATTATGTAATTATGCATAATTATAATTACACACATGAATTTAAAATTATACATAATTTTAATTATACATTACGTAATTGTGCATAATTGTAATTATGTAACTATGCCAGAGAATCAGAGATTTTAAAGATGAAGAAGACCTACTGTTTTGGGTTCCCACTCTCTTCTGGTGCATGTGCAGGATTGCTGATTATGCTATACTAGTATTCCTTACAACCTCTTGTAATCCATTTTAAAATTACTTCAAGGTCAGTGCCAGCTCTTTTGCCAGTGTTAAAAAGCTAATACCTCTAATCTTTGAATATATTTTCTCATACTTAGTCTCTTTCCCATTACCTACTCTTACCATATCTATTATTGCTCCTAAATATCCAGTAAAGGACATAAAGTCAGCCTGTAATTGTTATAAAATTAGCCATGTTTTTAACCCTTCAGTTCATCAGAGTTTATGTTCAAAGAATTTATCTCAAGTATTTTCTTTTTTCCTCAGAGTCATAATCTGCTCTTTGAATGACATGCAGATTCAGTCAGCTTACCTACTCTTACCATATCTATTATTGCTCCTAAATATCCAGTAAAGGACATAAAGTCAGCCTGTAATTGTTATAAAATTAGCCATGTTTTTAACCCTTCAGTTCATCAGAGTTTATGTTCAAAGAATTTATCTCAAGTATTTTCTTTTTTCCTCAGAGTCATAATCTGCTCTTTGAATGACATGCAGATTCAGTCAGCAGCAGAAGTAAAAAAAAAAAAAAAACCCCAACAAA
>NW_010225193.1:0-10154 GCF_000690775.1 Eurypyga helias | reverse complement strand
CCCAAAAAAAAAACCCCTCAAGTGGTCAGCTTTTTGCAATCAAGAGAAAAATCTTCTCTTTTATGAGTGCATTTCTATTAATTCAGTTGAACAGGTATAACTGAAATTTGGCACTTCTCTTATTGTTCAAAATCCTCAAATATTTGCTGATAATAACCCTATTTTATCAAGCTAGAAAACCAAAAAGCCAAATCTGTTTGTCATCTTGCTCATGTGAATAATATCACTGAGGTCAATGGGAATAGTAGTGTGAATAATGCAAATCTCTTGAGTCATGTTTGGAACCACAGACACAAATTATTTGTGTGCTTCCTCCAATGCATTTAAGCAAGCTTAATATAATTTATATTTGGAAGGACAAGCTTTTTAAACTTTATCTTCACCCAGTACATTGGTTTTAGAAATATTGATATAGTAACAGCATACCTTCCATGTCACAGTGATATGAAATTGCAGTTCCCATTTCTTAATGCCACGCAAGTCAGTACTGTTTCCATCGGGTATGATGGTTTCATATGGTTTATGGCCAATCTTTGGATATTTCTAATGAATTTATTGTTATCACCTTATTCAGTAGGAGAGCACAAACATGATTAAAAAAAAAATTTTCCAGGCTTGTAATTTCTTTCAAATACACTAAAGATAATGTTTTACATGATCACAGTTCAACAGATGAACATATTATAATGCTGCAGAACAAAGAAAAAAAAGAAGGAAAAAGAAAAAAAAAAATCAAAAGGAAAAATACAAAGAACAATTTGGATTTAGATTCAACACAACTTCTGTCTGACTTACTAGTAGGTAGAGATAGTCTGAAATGGAACTAAACAGTTCTCACTCTCAGCATGTTAGCAATGAAGAAATATGTTCAAGCACTCAGCCTGAATTAACTCAGTAGCACTTTCTAATTCAGAGGCATAGATATAGACAAAAGAACATTAAACTCTATGAGCATTATTTTGCAATACCTGAAAGGTACTGGCCAAGTTCCAAAAACAGAATTTGCAAGGATGATTTACGTCCTCTAAATTCCTCACAGTGTGGATAAGGAAAAGCTAGGACTTCAGAATGCCTTAAATAAAACCAAGTAGTAGATTACTTGACCGTGTTTTGCTGCCATGGATTGATACACCTGGGCTTCTGCATTCTCTGTAAGCATTCCAACATGGTATAGCTATCAAGTAAATCTTAATTGTTTAGATTTTTTTTTTCCTGGCCTTAGGTATCTGTGTATTTGATTCCTTTTATATGAATTAGAGTACAGAAAATGTGTTCAGAAATGTGGGGTCTAATGTATGGGGATCCTCAGACTGGGGGTGAAGGGCCCATTATTGGAATCATAGAATCATAGAATTGTCTGTAAGATCATTTAGTCCAATCATTAACCTAACACTGAAAAGTCCCCCGCTAAACTGTGTCTCTAAGCACAATATCTACATGACTTCTAAGAGCCTTCAGGGACAGGGACTCCACCACTGCCCTGGGCAACCTGTTCCAATGCCTAATGACCTTTTCAGTAAAGAAATTTGTTCTAATATGCAGTCTATCTAAACTTCCCTTGGCAAAACTTGAAACCATTTCCTCTTGTTCTGTCTCTTGTTACTTGGTTGAACAGGCCAACTCCCACCTCTCTACAACCTCCTTTCAGGTAGTTGTAGAAAGCAATATGGTCTCCCCTCAGCCTCCTCTTCTCCAGGCTAAACAACTCCAGTTCCCTCAGCCACTTCTCATAAGACATGTTCCAAACCCATTACCAGCTTCAATGTCCTTCTTTGGACATGCTCCAGCACCTCAATGTCCTTCTTGTGGTGAGGGGCCCAAAACTGAACACAGTACTGAATATGCAGCCTCACCAGTGCCGAGGCTGGTCCTACTGGCTACACTATTTGTGATACAGGCCAGGATGCCATTGACCTTTTTGGTCACCCGGGCACACTGCTGACTGTTCAGCTGGCTATCAATCAACATCCCCAGGTCCCTCTCTGCTGAGAAGCTTTCCAGCCATTCCTCCCCAGGCCTGTAACATTGCCGGGAATTTTTGTGGCCAAAGTGTAGAACCCAGCATTTGATCTTATGGAAATTCATACAGTTTGTCTTGGCCCACTGATATAGTCTGTCTAGATCCCTCTGCAGACCCTCCCTACCCTCAAGCAGTTCAACACGTCCAACCAGCTTGGTGTCATCTGCAAATTTACTAAGGGTGCTCTCTATCCCCTCGTCCAGATCATTGATAAAAATGTATTCCTACATTTCGGAAGCTGGTCTTCATCGATAGAGAAAAACAGTTTTAAGAACAAGTGGACCCCATGTGCCCAGCTAAAACATGGATACTGATAAGTAAAGAATACAAAATTTTAGAATTTGGAAGATGAAAAAACAAGACCCCAGCAAGTATGTCAATGTTTAACTTCAGTTTTAAAAATTATCTCAAAACATAAGATGAAATATAGAAACAGTTCAAAAATCAGAAACTCAACATTTATACTTCTTAATTAGGATCCTATCCAGTAGAATAAGACTCCTCTCTTTAACAAAATTGGCATTGTATTCCTGACATCATTCTGTGTTGGTTTGGGGAGACAAAAGACGAGAAGGTAGGGTTAGCAGCCAATGTAAGCGTAATGTACCTCTGGGGTACTTAAGAGCCACCTTATTTTTTAAGAATTTAATGTGTCTTGCTGGGAAAGGTTGGTCTTTAACAGCTAAGAACCAAATAAACTCTGAAAATTGTGTTACATTTATTAGCATACCTCTTCTGTCCTAGTATGTTACAGACTCAATAAACTTTAAACAGAGAAGAGTTTAAAATACAGTTTCTCTCTTCAGGTAAAATTCTGTAATCTTCATCTATATTTCTGGTTTTATGGTTCAATTCAATACAATAAGTTCCAGATAGATATAAATAAAGCCAATCTAGAAAATAGGATTATTAAAATATTTGAGATTTTTTCATTGTTTCCTCAATTAAACAAAAGGTTGAAATTTAAGCAGACATCTCAGAAAAATAGCAAAACTGCTAAGCATGTCCAGTGCTTTTCTAAAATTGTGCTAGGGAGATGTTTATGGGTTTTTGTTACTTATTACTAGAGCCTCTAAGACAGGTCTTGGATGATCTCCAAGACATCACTTTGAACTCTGAAATGTTCTGCTTCACATGACTTCAGGAAAGTAATCTAGAGTATTGGAACTAAGGGAATACAATAGAATATCAGTGTTTAATGGAAACCTATGTCAAAAGAATTCAAAGTTACTATTTTGTATCATCATTATTTTATACAACTAATAATACTCTTTGAGAGAGTGAAGCACAGGTTCTGACACCTCTCAAGTGATTTTAACAACTATTTTTCATACGTGGTCATAGAAACGAGTTCAGATTCTGGAACTTTTTTTAATTTTATTTTTGTGGGAGATACTGCCTCTGTTCAGAGCTATGGAGATCTTTAAACACAACATGAATAACATTCTAAACTATTCTGTATAATAGAGACTCATAATGCTTATTTTAATAATGTCTAATATACTTTTTGCTTTTCCCAAGCTGCATGGTAAACATTAATCAAAATAAGGGCAGTTGCAGGTTGTACATATGCTTTTGCCATGCATATATTCCATTGAAAATAAAGTTGTTCTATGCCACAGTTCAATATGTTGAAATAAAAATTATCTTATTTTAAGTTCAATATATTTGGGACAGTGTTGACTGTTTTAACATATCAAGACAGAAAACTACAGGAAAAGGAATACTTTTGAACACATATATTATGCTGAAATCTATCATGTCTTTGGTGAAGATGAGAAATGCAAAGTAATTGAAGTAATTCTTTCAAAACCCTGACATCTGTCAACAGCCTCTTACAGTGTACATATCACTGCCTACTGTCAGGAATTACTAAAGGTATTTTCATTTAAAGAACAGTAAACATGGACATTATGGTTGATACCTTCCCTGAGCTGAAAACTAATTTAAAAGAATCAAGAATGTCATCTGAATTTAGGAAGTGTCATAAGAAGGGGTTTGGGAAATGGGATTGGAAAAGCACTATGTTATGTTTTTGGTTGTTCTAAGTGAACTCATTTATGTCAGGTGAAAAGTACAAATTGAGACACAAAAAGCAAGAATAATATATATTTATAAGCAGATTGATTCCTGTAAAGATATTTTTAATCTATCATTTTTGCCAATAAGCACGTATAATAACAGATGATAGGGGATGTTAAATGTAACGTCAGTATCCAGTCCTGTAATCTAGTCTTTAAAGATGAGGTTTATATTTGTGCAAATAGTTGATAACTTCACCTTGTTAATTTTCTTTCTTTTTTTTTTTTTTTTTTTATTATTCAACAACCCACTGATTGAGATACCCTAAATGTTATGAGGAATCCACCACAAATAGCTGGAAGTCAGGCAAAAATGCCAAGATTTGCATTAATGAACAATAGATTCCTGGAATGATCCAACAGAAAAGAAGTATACAGAAAGTGGAATCAGACACAGGTAACCTGGGAGGAAAATAATGGTGCTGTCAGAGCATGTAGAGGAATCATTAGGAAAGACAAAGCCTGAAGTTGAATATGACAAAGAAAATCAAGGGCAACAAGAAAGGTTTCTGTGAGTAGAAAAGAGAAAGACTAGAAAAAATGTGGGCTTGCTGCTGAACAAGACAGGGGACCTGGTGACACAGGATAAGGAAAAGGTTGAGGACCTGAATGACTTCTTTGTCTCAGCCTTTACTAGTAAGACTGGTCTTCAGGAGGGCAAGTCTGGAGTGAGGAGGATGTACCCCTATTGGAAGAAGATCAGATTAGGGAATATTTAAGCAAACTGGTCATACATAAGTAGACAGACATGCACTACCAAGTGCTGAAGGAGCTGAATGATGTCACTGCAAGGCCAGCCTGACAACTTCAAACAATCATGACTACTGAGACAAGTGCTAGAGGACTCAAAGAAAGCAAATCTCATACCTATTCTCAAAAACTGTTTATGAAGGACAAGAAGGTGATAAGGAGTAGTCAGCACAGATTCATCAGGGGAAAGTCATGCTTGACTAACCTGGTAATCTTCTGTGATGAAGTGACTAGATTGGTAGATGAAAGGAGAGAGCAGTGGATACTCTCTATCTTGCTTTCAGTGGAGCTTTCAACATTGTTTCTCATAAGATCCCCCTGCCACAGGCAAGGACATTTTTCACTAGATCAAGTTGCTCAAAGCCTCATCCAACCTGAACTTGAATGCTTTCAATAATGGGATATCCACAGCTTCTCTGGACAACCTGTTCCAGTGTCTTATCATCCTCATCATAAAAATGTCTTCCTTATGTCCAGTCTAAATCTACCCTCTCTCAGTTTAAAACAGTTTCCCCTTGTCCTGTCACTACAGACCCTGACAAAAAAATATCTCTTCATCTTATAAACCCCCTTTAATTATTGAAAGGCCTTATTAAGGTCTCTCTAGAACTTTCGCTTCTCCAGGATGAAAAACCATAATTCTCTCAGCCTTTCTTCATAGGAGAGATGTTCCAGCCCTCTGATCATTTTCATGGCCCTCCTCTGGACCCAAACTAAGAGGTCTATGCCTCTCTTGTGCTAGGAGTCCCAGAGCTGGATGCAGTGCTCCAGGTGGAGTCTCATGAGAGCAGAGCAGAGGGGGAGAATCTCAGAGGTGAGTACTGGTGAGGTCATGTCTGAAGTATTGTGTCCAGTTCTTAGCTCCCCAATACAAGAGAGAGAGGAAGATACTGGATAGAGTCCAGCGAAGTGCCACAGTGATGGTCAAGGGACTGGAGCACCTCTCATATGAAGATAAGTTGAGAGAGCTGGGACTGTTAGCCTGGAATACAGTTTAGATCTGATGAGGACAGAAGCAGTTAATTCCTATAGCTGTAGAAAGGAAGACAGAGCAGCCGAATGACCACATCAGCTGATATGAACTCTGTCCAAACAGATTCAGGGGAATCTCATCAACATCTATAACAGCTGAAAGGAGAGTGCAAAGAGAACAGAGTCAGGCTCTTTTCAGTGGTGTGCAGTGTCAGGACCAGAGGCAATGGGCAAGACTGAAACACAGGAGGTTCTGTTTGAATATCAGGAAACATTTTTTTACTGACAGTTACTAAGCACTGGCACAGGTTGCCCTGAGGTGGTGCTGAGCATCCTGCTCTAGCTGGCTCTGCTTGAGCGGGGGCATTGGACCAGATTTCATACTGAGGTGCTTGTCAAACTCAAGTATTTGCAATTCTGTGATTGTCAGGGTTGGAGAACTTGCCCTGGAAGAGAAGCTGAGGGACCAGCACTTGTTCAGCCTGGAGAAGACATGGGGTTTGGGTTACCTAAAAGCAGCCTCCCAGTATCTATGTGGTTGTCATAAGCAAGAGAGAGAGGGTACTTATTGACATCACAGGAATAAGCTAATGGCCATAAATTGTGACAACAAAGGTTCAAATGGGCTATAAAGTCAGGCTTTTCCATCATGAGGACAGTCAAGAAGTGGAAGATGTCTATAGAGGTTGTGTATTTTTTGTTCCTAGAGGTTTTGAAGACTAGACTGAACACAGTATTAGACAACCTAGTCATATATCTGAAATGTTAAAGATTCAGGTTTGAATCTCGTCCCTCTAAGATTCCATCTCCCATGGTAGTCTCTTAAAGGAAGGGAATTGTTTCTTTTGAGTTTCAGGGAGCTCAAATCACAGGGAGGAACTGACATCCTTTTATTTAAATTATTGTCCCTAATCATTGTGGTACCTTCCATGAACCTCATGTGTTGTACATCAAACTTTGGTAATTATTTCAGTTGTTTATTTCACTAATAAGTATTGCAAAAGGTCCCAAGAAACTTCAGGGGAAAAAAAAAAATCTGAAGAAAGATTCTAAACAACCCCTACAAAAATGACTTGACATGGGGATTATCTCAGTATCTAAAAGCTCTTAAGGAAGTTGTAGGTCCCATTAGAAGTTATCTGTGCTTTTAAGTTTGTATATAACAAAATACAAACACTTCACTGAAATTAAATGTGTGTGTATTTGTTATTTGAATAAATTAAAGGTATAGTCAATTAAACAGTTTTTCTGTTTGGTTTATTCAACCTATACAAGGATGGATTTTTATATCTTAGTGGCTAGGGTTAGTTATTGCAAGAGGCAAAATGACATAATTAGACAGAATTTGTTGTGGCAGTTTGTCCTAATTCTGTCAATGAGTAAATCAGAATGTTTTAAGATGATAATTTTTTTCATCATATTAGTAAAAGAATTATTTTTGGATAAGATAATGATATACACACATTGCCATACTGCTTGTGTTCTCATTTTCATGTAACTGATCAGTATTGTGTAAACCAGAAATGATGCTCTAGTGTTAAGGTGTGTATACTTTAACAGTCATTGGACTATCATCACAACTTGCCATTCTAAAGTAGGGCCTATCCATTAATTAGTCAAGTAACAAAGTGTGCACTTTTATGTACATATGGACACACAGAAAGTTAAAGCCCTCAAGGAGAGAACACAAAGAAAAAAAAAAATAGAAAGAGTGGAAGAAGAACAGGAAATGTGTGCTGGTTTTAGTTAGGATAAAATTAATTTTCTTCACAGTAGCTAGTATGAGGCTATATTTTGGATTTGTGCTGAGAAGAATATTGATAACATACTAAAATTTTCAGTTGTTGCTAAGGAATGTTTATATCAACTCAAGGACTTTTTCAGTTTCTGATATTCCACCCCTGTTCCCAACTTCTCTGCAAGAAGCTGGGAGGGGACTCAGCCAGGACAGCTGACCCAAACTGACCAAAGGGACATTTCATGCAATCAAATGAGATGCTTGATATACAAGCAGGGGGAGTTGGCTGGGAGGGAAATTGCTGATCAGGGACTGGCTGGGCGTCAGTTCGCCAGTGGTGAGCAGTTGTATCATCATCTTTTCCTTCACTTTTTCCTTTTTTTTTAATTACATATAATTATCTCTATTATTAGTAGTAGTCTTTTCATTACATTATAGGAGTATTAGTAGTATCATTATTTCATTTCACTTACATTCAGTTATTAAACTGTTCCTATCTCAACTCAAAGGTTCTCTTATATTTTTTCCTCTGGTTTTCTCATCTCTCCAACTGGAGGAAGAGGGAGGTGACTGAGCGACTGTGTGGTAGCTGGTTGCTTACTTGGGCTAAACCACAACAGGATGCTTACAAAAGTATTACAGAGGAAAAAATAAGATGTTGAGCAGGGATATGAGAAAGGTTAAAATGATACTTTAATAATAAACAAGAGGCAATTGTCCATGTCAGGCTGATTGCTTCTGGGTTTTGTCTGCAAATATAAGATGTGCTGACAACACTTCAAAGACTTTTTCTCATCCTGAGAAATAGCTGTGAGGAGAAAAAAAGGAGAAAAACAAACAAACAAACAAATTATGGAAAAATAAATAAATGTGTCCAGTAATCTAAAATATATTACATGCATTCTTTTGTTTAAAATAATAAAATGTTATGCACATTGATTTTGATGTGATAGGTCCAATATTAATCAGTGTGCATACCATCTGTTTGTTAAAATATCTTAGGGCTTGGGGTACTGTTACAGAAACTACTGTTTTCCCATGCACAAAATCTTATTCTGTGCTGTCTTCAGTTTGCAAGGAATTTTTTATATGCTTGATGGGTTGAATTTTTTATCATGTGGTTAACATTAGACATGTAATATGCACTAAATTTTTCCACATTCTCCTGAAAAATCACACTATTTTGACAAATAGGCATGTTCTACAACCCACCATTATATCTGGAGAGATTAGGGATTATCATGTCTTTAATTGAATCAGAAAAATAATGTGTACTACTTCTACGATAGAGAGAAAATAATGCAAAAAAGATGCAATAAAAAAGCAGGTCTTAGGAAATTCACAGATGAGGGTACAGAAGCATTTAGGGAAAAATATGTGAAGATCATAACATTAATGAAGTAGAAAATACTGTTTTGGCATCATGTTTGGAAAAATAGTTTAAAACAGTGTAATTAACATCAGGTTTAATTTCATAATTTTTCTTCTACAGATACTTTGTTTAGAAAGAATATTAGAGTAGAACTTTATGAGTATTGTGCTGGAGATGCTAAGGCCTTGTTCTCTAAGGAATAGTCTGAAAATAGCAATAGGAGTATTAAAGCAATGAGGTATTTTAGATTTCAAAACTGGCAGAAAGAGTATCAGGTGCATGACAAAAAATGGTAATCCTTTTTTAAACTGCAGATTTCATGAAGGTCCTTATAAATTTTACTAATATATTTTGAAACATTTTCTGCTAATGCTGGACCAATAAAATCATAATAAAATAAAACATTTCTTAAACTGTTTGACTACTATGTTATTTCTATGTTAAGCATTCTATATAACCTTTCCCCTCCCCACATTTTCAGTTTATATATATGTCAAATTAAGCAGCAATTCAGCTCAAAGTAATTCTGCTTGACAGGGTGGTCTCTTGCATTCAGGATGTTAGATTTGATATGAAGAATAAGATGTAAAAAAAAGGTAGGGCTTTGGGTTTTTTTTCTGTTAATTTTAATTTTTTTCTCTGTTCATTTTACTTTTTTTTCTCTGCTTCTGACTGTGGGCTTTTCCTTGCCAAAACACTTTTTTTCTTTTTTTTCTTAATTTTTTAGTAATAAGCCAGAAGTGACGTACTCTAATTACCTTAAATAACACTGAAAGCAAAAGGAAAATCTGCAGAGACCGAAACTGATCAAGACAGCGAAGAAACATTCTTTCCATATCCTTTAGGAATCCTAGCTATCAGAGGAAACACAAGATTGGAAGAAATGTGTAGTTCTTAGGGCATTTAATTTTATCTTGTAATTTTTTTGATGCCTGATGTGGATGTTTTTATACTGGGCTTTTGCTGTCTGATTGATTCCATTTCTTGGAAGAGAGAAGAATAAAAATTATAGCCCTTTTTTTCTTAAATATAAACAAGTAAAAATCAGCCTTAGTACTTGTCCAATGTTACTTTACCCCAAATTCTTTTAAAGATTCTCAAGACTTCTTTTTTTCCTGTTTAAAAGATTGTAATATTTTCTGCTGATTCTCCTTTTTGGTTTCTCACTGTAGCATAGATTCTTATCACTATTTTTTTTCTTTTTTTCATAGAATCATAGAA
>NW_010225192.1:667-11750 GCF_000690775.1 Eurypyga helias | reverse complement strand
AGACCACCATATTCGTCAGGCACAAATTAGTCATTGATTATGATTTCTTAGGCTTACTCTAAATTTTGAGCAGGAAAGTAAGGAGGAAACTGATGGCATAGGTCATTGCTGATATAAGTACAGTAGATTTTAGAATTATTTGGCCTGGTTTTGTAAACTAGTCTGTAGTGTGTCCTAGTCACCTGCCAGGCAATGATTGCCACATTTCTTCCTGTTAATCTTACAGACTGACCAAGAACCTTGTAATTAAGCTGAAAATAGACTACTGGAGGTATCCCAGGCCATCTTCAGTGCCATTGAGCTGGTTTTGGTCTCGGACAAGAACTCTGTGGTCTGAGGGGTGGGTGCAGGTCTCAGGGCTCACTGGCTTATCCACGTCTTCTTCCTAGAGATGTTTGAGATCTTTGGGAGTGTGGCAGAGGAAGTGGGAGAAGGAAGCAGGGAGAATTGGTAGTTGTTTGGGTCTTTCCCCAATCTTCATGCTTAGACCGAAAAGGTTGGAAATATTTCCAGGGCCCTTCGCTCCTGCTACCCTTAAATTTGGCTTCTAGCTATCTCCTAGTCTGTTAGCTACTCATCAGGAGAAAAGCTTCTCACCTTCTCTCCTAGGCTGGGACCATTATATCCAGCAGTTGGGAACTTTGATTTTTTTGGTATCATCACCAGTGTGCTGTTTCATCAAGGAGTAGGGTGAAATCACCTTTTCCAAGTCCTTAAAGGACTTGCCATAAGCAATAAGCCATAAGCAATAGTCCTTTGACCAATATTGGCTTTTTCACTTTTCCTAATAGCTTTCACTGGCTTGACACTGCTGAGGTAGTGTATTAAAAAAAAAAAGGAAGGAATAAAGCCCTAAAGCATAATCAGTAGGAAAAATTATTTGAGGATACCAGGATAGTTGCTCTGACTGGGGAGAAAAATAGAATGTATTTTTGTATATCAAACAGGTTATCAAATGAAGAAGATTAATTTCTTGCTTTACAAAAAATGAAGTAATTGAGTGGGTTGTACTATCCTCAGAAATTCTGGTGAAATACATAAAAGGATAATGCCACTGAGCTAAACAGGCACGTCAGCGGTCATGTTATGAACAGACAGTACCCCAGAAGTCTCAAATGCTGAAATTTTGAACTAGTATTTCAGCCAAACTGTAACTTACAATAACGATTTGCAGTTCTTCTGTCTGAGTGATATTCGCAGTGGTGTTCATCCTGGTGGCTGGATCCTTCTAACTCCCGTACCTCAGTCAGCAGGTGACCCATCACTCAGTAGTCTGCTTTCTGATTCAGTCTTGTGGACGAGGTGCCTGATTCTGTACCAGGGTGTCTTCAGGCGACAAGGGCAGGTACTAACGTAAGTTAAGGGGTTGAATTAAGCTGAAGGGATGTAAGAAGAAAGTAGTGCTTTTGAGTTTATATGGGGTCTGAAATTTTTTCTGTCGTCTCCAATTCAGTTTTATATGTCATAGATCGTAAAACTGGAGGAGGTTTATGTGATCATGCTGTCTGAACTTCTCCACAGTGCAGATTATAGAGTTTATATTGACTAATTCCTGCTTGAACTGTACTATAGCTAGAAAAAACATTCTGTATTGTTAAAGACCTGCAATAATGTGAATGGGATTTGGAAAATTGTATTTTAGTCTTGCAATCTGATGTTTTTGGATTAATTTGCTAATTTTTCTAGAGTAGACTATCCCTTCGTTAAACAGACATATCTTGTTTCTAATATCAGCTTCTCTGGCTGTAGCAACTGGATCCAGAGTATAGCTCGGTCTTGATGCTACTGCGTCTGTGACCACATTCCTCTTCTACAGCCACTCCTTTTTTAGCAACAAAGAGCTGATCTCAGCTTTTGATCTCAGAGACATAAAAACTCTGAGGAGGAGAGGTAAAACTTGAATAGAGGTCTAAATTGAATATAAGAAACTACCATGGACTTTGTGGGGTTTTTATTTCCATTTCTGATTCATCAGCTTAAGCACCTTTCTGTTAACTTTTCTCAGGGTCCACTAAAATCTCTGTCCCTAAACTTTCTGTAATTATGCTTTTATAAGAGGACATGGCCTTTGGAAGTACGTGATCAGTGCATTTCAGTCAAGATATATATAGGTCTCTGTAAGAAAACAGGCGGGTTTGGATGGCAATACCAATATGAGGATATTAGAGGGCTCACACCTGATGTGATAAGGCAGGCAGCCTTCAACGTGGCTGGAAGAGAGGAAGCAGCTCAACAAGGGATAGTACAGAAGAACAATTGTTTGGAATGTCTCACAGAGAATTCTAGCATCCCGGAAAATTTAATGTATTTTCTTTAAATAATTTTTTAACATGAGCCTCAATAGCTCTCTGAGACTGTGTCAAATGCTATGTAAGGTTTCAAACAGTGATATAGTAAAGCCAGGTCAAAAATAAAGGTAGGACAAATGGAGAAATAGATGTGTGCGGAATCCCATGGCTTTCTGTTCCTTCCATTTACAATGGTGAGAACCCAGGACAAAGAGATGAAAGAAGATGAAATAAATGCCAGAGTTAAAAAAAAAAAAAAAGGAGATTGATAAGAATAGTCAGGAATGCTTCCTGAAGAAAATTCCTGTGTTTCCCAAAGTAAATGCAGAGATGGACTAAAAAGAAAAAACAACTGGAAAAAAGGGAAGGGAAAGAAAAAAATAAGAAACGCTCAGTGTAAAGTTGGTCCTTATGCTTAGCACTTCATCACAAGCCTTTTTATGCACCACAATATCTTAGTCGTTGCGTTATTGATAATAATTATGTTCAGTACAACTCCCAGTTGGGACAGGGTCAACTTCCACGGGCTAATTGGATTTGGATGAGGATAGCCTTCCAAATACAGAGACAACTTGGTTACATTGCCACTCATATAAAACAAGTATTTGTATGAAAAAAACCCTTGTGTGAGTATAAAATCAAGTATTTATGTGATTGCAGTGATAATATTTTTCTTAGATTGGTTTAAGTAAACCTTATAAGTTGAGCTTTTCGGTAATTGCTAATAACCTGCATTTTGAAACATTTATTACACTTCATTGACTCCCTTAATTGGAACTCTTCTTCCTTTTGTGCTAAATGTAGATTTATATCATTTTTAACAGCTAAACATAGTGGTTTTCTTCCAAACTAGATTATTTATCAAAATTAAGTTGATGTTATGTTTTCCATTCAATATACAATGGTTTGGCAGTTTACTTTAGAATCTGAGGCTTCACTGAAGAAAGTTGTTTCAATATCTTACGAATAATCTGATTTTCATAACAAGGTATTAATGTCAGAATTTTCTTGAAAATTGATCTGGTAATATGCTGTCTCTTTAAAAGGAAATAGTATCCTCACAGGAGACCATTTGCTGTCAAATTATAGATGAAGCTTGATAAAGGGGTAGGCTTTGAAGCATAATGCTTTGTAATGAGTGTAATATTTCACACGGTATTTCACACTTTTCACAGTATTTCATGCTGTTGCTGTTACTCCATTTATATCTCATTCTCCTGGGCTATTACTGAGTTGACAGTCTTTCTCTTGGAGTTCAGGATAAGCTGTATCTTTTGCAGTCAAGGTTTTGTCACACTGTAATATCTCTTCAGAGTAAACACTTCCTGAGTATTTAAATCAGATCTCCTTAGGATCTTGGACACAGTTCCCATGGAGTCCAAGGCAACTGAAAATACTTGACATTTTTCTGTTATTCCATCTCAATTTTAATGAGTTAGTGTTTGGAGATTTTAATATTTTAATTTTTCTTCTTTTGTTTCTTTGTCAGATGTCCATCAACAAAAACTGTCTTAGATGATTTTCCTGTATTGTGCAGTTCTAAGGGCAGCTGAGTCAGAAGGATGTCTCCTTTACTGGTTTCCATGGTTCTCTCCAGTTGCAAGTGGCAGTCCTAATATATTTTAAGAAATAATTACTTTGGAGTTATCTGGCTTTGTGTGTTTTCAGAAGTAGTTGAAAATGTAAAGTATTTCTAAATGTAGTAATCTAAGACAGAATTTATGAATGGCTCATGTTGTTAAGGGATGGCAGTTTTAATTTCTTCAATTTCCAAGCTAACGAATCAGAGAAAGCTTTATTTACTAGCCTGTCTAAACCTATTTTTGTATTTGGGTGTAACTATAGCTATAAATACAAACAAGCTGGTTATGAAATGAGCTTACTTTTTCGCAGCTCTTTCTCTGGAGCATCTCTCTGCTCGCTCCCCAACACATGGACAGACATCTTCCATCCAGACAGTTGCACGTACCAGACCGGGCTGTGCACTCCAGTCTCCTATGGTCTGCCCAGTGTAGCTGACATGCCCTGCATAGCCTGAGAATCTTTCTGGGGAGCAACAAGGTTGTTTTCTCAGTGAATCTCTAATTCTTTGTTGATATTTTTTTTCACTTATCCTTTCTATGGGTGTCTTGTTAATTTCATATGCAGGTTTTGAAGTCAAAAGACTATTTTCTGGTCTATTTTCTACGTAATGTTCCTGAAATAATTGTCCAGAATTTTTCACAAAAGACAGGATTATGATATAATCTTGATTCAGACGAGGTTACAGAATAAATACTATTCCAGCAGATTGGCTATAACTGGGTGAAATCCATGCTGAATGAAAACAACAAAAGATTTATTGAATTATGAGGCAGGAAGATTTACAGCATTAAGATTGTATTATTCTTATGTGTGTAGGAATATCTTGGGTTTTCTGTTAATTATATATTTCTACTAACTACCGTAGACTAGGACTTAAGTACACTGGTAAAGATAACATCTTAAAACTGTCATCCTAGCTGTTCGGCTTTCAGAAATAAGGGAATTAAAAACAAAATGCCCAGATTTACCTCCTCCTAAAGTATTTTCTTACGAAGAGACCCATTACTTGATAAATTTCCATTCTCTCTATATAAACTTTCCTATTATATTCTGTATATTTTGTATTCTATGGTAGGATTTCCTACTTGTGAATCTGCCTCTTACATCTCTTTGGAACATCTGAGATGGAAAAATTTAACATAAATCCTTTGATGTGTTTTCAGTTTTAAATTTGCCTTATCAAATCTGTAATTTAACACAAATCAGTTAATTACCCTGAAGGAATAATTTGTTTCTCCTGAAAAAAGCCTTCCAAGAGCAGACTGTCAGTGTGCTGGTTTGCCCTTTGGGTGTCTTGACCTCAGGGATTGTACCAGACTAAAATTAATGTTTTCATGCACTTTACTTGTCCTCACATAGGCATTTCCCGCCTATGTGAGTGGTGCTGCAGAGATGAGGGACCCTGTAGCCCCCAGCCCACAGAGACATGCTGTATCTTGTGCTGTACAGCCTGATCCTGGCTCACTGTCTTTGCCTTCAAAAGGAAACCAAATCCCTCCTGCTTGTCCCCATAGCACTTGTCCAGATATCTGGGGCAAGAAGTCAAAAAAGACCATGTGTCTACTGAAACCCTTGTATTAGATCAAATTTATCTTTACCCTTCTTTTGAGGGCCAAGCTTTTTATTTTGGGTCAAAGCATGCCTTGTCTTGCCAGCTTCATTAACACTTTTGAGAATGCCAGGTGCTAAGGAGCTCTATTTTTGCTTTGCAGATCAAGTGTGTCTGGTTTCTTGTGGCCTATTTTTACATATTTCTTCATTCTATGACTAGGAAAAGCTGTGAAGGAAACAAGGAGATTGCAAATAGCCAGAGAAAGCTGCTATGATATTATTGCAGTAAAATACAGGGGGGATATATCTGTGAGATTCCAATTCTGAGAGGGCATGGAATTTTAAATTAAATACAGGAAATGATGCATATAAACCCAAATAAAATGTAAAGTGGAATAGTGCGTTTTGTTAGCTCTACCTCATCAGTCAATTGACTATTTTCAGATAATTCTGTGAAAAATGCTTCTAGGTTTTTGAATGAAGGATTCTAAATAACCAGTGGCTCAGAAATTTTCTCTCTTATCCATGGGTATTCCAGGGCATTCTTATTTAGCATTCAGTATTAAGTAGTTAACTGCAGAAAGGATCTCAAACACCACCATTCCATGGTCACTCCAGCCCAGGCTGCCCTTGAGCAGAGGTGAGAACAAGGTCCATGTGCAGTTGATATTCATGGGATGAAACCCAGAAAAATAGCAGAGAAGCACTTATGATGATTTGCAGTGTAGCAGTAAGGCAAGAAAAAGATCCTAAGACTAAGCTAACCAAACTTTTTCTGTCCTCTGCATAGATCCTTTGGACTTTTGGACACTCTTCTTGTCCCCTAAACTCTCTCCTGTTGACCCATATGCGATGCTGTGATTGCGTACCAGGAGCTGAATGCCTAAGACAGTGCTTTCTGTGCATCTCAGTGTTGTGTTTGCTTTTTTCTATAGCACTGTAAACTCCACATGTATCTGTGTCTGTTGATGGCAATTTCCCAGCAAATTTTCCCAGTGGAAAATTTCCCATTTTCCATTCCCAAAAGGGGAAACCATTTTATCTGAAAGGCATAGAGCTAAGTTTTGTGTGGAACCATGTTTATTATCAACAAGCCTCCAAGCAGGCAGGTTGTTAGCATAGCTTTGTGCTGGACTACTGTATGATACAGTGTCACTCTGGCTGTAGGAATGGTGTAGAATGAACTCATTTGTCTGCCGCAGCAATACATGGTCAGTTTGTGACCTGCGGTAATGTCCACGGCGTTCAGCACCGCTACCAAGTACTCATCATCTGGGTTGGATTTGTCTAACTGCTAATTCCACCCAAAATAAGGATTTTGTAACTTATTTTCAGCTCATTGCATCTTGCCTATTTCACGTCACTTTTCCATTTAATTGTGATTTCTTCCTTGCTTCTTTCCTTCACTGTAACCTTTCCTCATTTTTGCTTTGCTTTTGTCAGTGCCAGCTTTTGTGTTCTGTGTTGTACCTCTGTGCTCCCTCTTGGTTATCCAACTTCTGTTTCCTTGCAAGAAACAACCCTTTCCTGCATCTGAGGAAGTTACTAAGATTTCTGCATGGTGACTTGTCATTTCCCTCACCCCTTTCATATAAAACTGTTAGATTAATTGGTTAAGGAAAATACTTTCTTTGCCCCTTGTATTAAATGAGAACAAGACTGAATTTCAGCTCCAAGCATCGTAATCTTCTGCACTTTTTCAGAGCCTGACTGATGCAAAGCTAACTCTCTTTGTTTATCACGCCACTGTATGTGCAGCAGTTGCACTGATGGGCAGTACATTCTGAAGGTGGTATCTGAGAAACTTGAGCTTCAACTATAGCAAGTACCGTGGTGTCTTGCATACTGCTGTGTCACAGCTACTGCCAGAACTGGCCTTGGTTTATGGTAACATGGGGCTGCTAGGAATGGATTCATAGTTCAACCGGCCTCCAAGAAAAGTTTATATTAGGGCAGATAGGAAATTACAAGCATTTGTAAAAATACATCATTGGTCTTAGAATGGGTCCATGTTTTACAAGTTCCGCATCATTTGTTTTGAAGTTTAGGAATTAAAAGTAGCTAAAAGTGATCCCAAGAGTCTCCTGCTGCCATTCTTCCTTTTTAATCTGCACTTAGGACAGTTTGGTTGGTTTTGTTTGTTTGTTTGTTTTTTACCCATTAACATAACAGTGTTTATTCAGACATCTTTGTAAAATGCACATTTGAAGTTAAGCAGGAGAGACAAGAAATACAAGAACTAATCTGGCATTATTTATCTCAAATAAATGAGAGCAAACTTAGCTCGATTCCTAATACAGAAAATGCTTTGGATTTTTAACACTGTATTTTCCTCCTTGTAGTAAATAATACAGTAATCATTTTGTTTTGAGCTTATTTTTTCATTGCTTGCTTGGTTGTGCAAAAGGAGAACATACAGAGGGCTGGAGCCCCTCTGCTCTGGGGACAGGCTGAGAGAGTTGGGCTTGTTCAGCCTGGAGAAGAGAAGGCTCCGGGGAGACCTTATAGCACCTTCCAGTGCCTGAAGGGGCTACAAGGAAGCTGGGGGGGACTTTTTACAAGGGTCTGTAGTGACAGGACAAGGGGTAACAGGTTTAAATTGAAAGTGGGGAGGTTTAGTTTGGATATCAGGAAGAAATTCTTCCCGGAGAGGGTGGGGAGGCACTGGGACAGGTTGCCCAGAGAAGCTGTGGATGCCCCATCCCTGGAAGTGTCCAAGGCCAGGCTGGATGAGGCTTGGAGCAACCTGGTCTAGTGGAAGGGGTCCCTGCCCATGGCAGGGGGGGTGGAACTAGATGGTCTTTATGGTCCTTTCCAATCTAAACCATTCTATGATTTTCATATGCTAGTTGGATGACAAAAGCTAAAGCTTGGAGCCACTCTACCTCCAAAGTTGGTGGAGGTTTCTCTCCACACACCTGTGATGAAGGATTTTTGTAAAATTAGTATTATGTTTTTAAATAAGAAAAGATCAAATTGAGTCAAAACCCCTGTAGATTAGCAGTGCTTTTAATCTTTCTGTGGGGTACAGGTTATTATGTTAGAAAGTAAATTTCCAAAGTTATTTACTATCAGAAATGTTATGCAATTCAGCGTAATTTTTGACCTGTGCAGAGATTTGGATTGAGTAGTATTTACTAAGAACTTTTTGATTGCCTGGTGGCATTAATTATATGACACTCCCAAACAGAACATGGGATTTCTTCATTAACTTCCTTTCATTTTCTTATTTTCTTATTTCTAAAAAAAATCAATTATGGAATTATCCAAAAGATAGATGTTTCAGAAAGATCTGAATCTTCTGTGCTGGAAAGAATTGGAAGTTAAATGCATGGAGCACCTGTTATTAAGTCTAGGGCGTTGGACAGTGGTTCAGGGAGTAGGGGCCTGGTGTGCGGTGATGCACTGGTTACTGTGGTGATGGTGCTCTGTGTCAAACACGGTGCCACAGCATCCTGCAGGCTGGAAATGACCACAGTGCCTGCTGTATGTACCCAGGAATCACTGGTGCTTTCCTCTTTGTGAGTGTTTCTGTTTCCCACCCATGGCTGTGTCCGAGTAACCAGTTGCAGTTTATCCTCTGCCAGCTGATGAGAGTAATAGTTCAAGTGATGGGGGACGTTTTTTTTGGTGTCTGCACTGTGTTATGCAAGTGACAAATCGTGTTCTGCATTCAAGAAGTGTAAATCTGGATAAAATCCACATAAATTATTACGGATTTAGCCTAGGGCCTTATCTGAGGGTGTGTCTGTGTTTCCTCTTGGAGAAGAAAAAATTCAAAATCTGTTAAGTCTGTTTCTGGCAGCTGGTGGACTGTGTCCTATGCAATCTGAAATATGCAGATTAAAAAAATCTGCTTCTCTTCTGATTTGCATCTTATGTCTAAGTGAAAAAATGGGAGTTGGGAGTAAAGAGTTGTTTAAATCCAAAGATTCCCTATTTAGTTACATTTAGTATTTGGCATGTTCTTGACATATGAAGATAAAACTGTAATGTACTTCTGATATCCAAATGTTTGTACTGATCTAATGCTATATGCAAATTAAATTCTGAAATTAATTGATTAATAAATAGTAAAATAGCAGTTATGCTGGTTTCTGAAACGGTAAGTTACAGTGACATAAACTTTATATCTAGCTTTTATAGATTACACAAACGTGTAGCTTAGAGACTTTGCTACCATCCCTAATACAACAGGCTCTAATTTTAGAACACTTTTTACTGATTACAGCTAAATTGGTTTCATCATATATTTCTTTTTGTTGAGAAAAGTAAAGGTGGTTTGGTGGTGGGGTTTTTTGTTTGTTTGTTTGCTGTGTTTTCATAATCATGCTCAAGTTCATTAAGCTTTGTGGAAACTAGAGAGAAATAGGAAGACAATGAGTCATTAAAATACATGTTGTCGAGGATTAAATTGTCTGTTCTGGTTGAATTGCTTCCAGACACTAAGGAAAATGCAGCCAAGTATCATATCATGTTAAATACGTCTTGGAATTTTGGCAAGTTTTTTCTGGTTTTTTTTTCTTGATAAATAGTCCTAAAATTTGACTTTAGGAATACCAGAGTCATCTCTGCTATATGAGATGTGCCTATGAGGGATTGGGTAAGCAGGGGATGATGATATTGGGTGGCACGGGTGTAATATTGAGTCATTTGACCAGCAGTGAGCATCAATGGTAAAATAAGGTACATTTTTAACTCCTCGTGAGTCCTTGTCACCAAAATCAGCATTTTACTAAGCTGTTAGATTGAGCAGAGCTACTTATAGAAGAGGTGAAATGTTCAAGACCAGAATGTTTTTCTGGGATATCAAGCTAATATACAGATAGAATTGTTAGAGACCATTTTGAAATAAATAGCAATCTATGACTTAACTTCCTTACACAGATCTGTAGATGTGGAATTACAAGAAATGGGTTTTAGTCATGACACTTTCTATGGTTTAACTCTGGCCAGCAAACTATGATGAAACCACTATCACAGGTGTCCCCCCTTCCGCCAGTGGAAGGGAAGAATCAGAGGAAAAAGACAACGAAGCTCGTAAAATTGACAAGAAATATTCACTAATTGAATATAAATGAATAATGTATATATAAATTAATATACGTAAATACTACTAATAATAAGTAATTAAAATAATAGAAAACATATGATACCAAGTGATACCTTGCTCACCACCCCCCAACTGATATACAGCTAGGTCCCAAGAAGTGAGAGTCAGAGCCAGAGAGCCTGAAAGCCAGAGCTCAAGAGCTGGAGCCTGAGAGCTACCGTAGCAGAGTTCGAGCAAACCGTATCAGCGATAGCAGGACCGGGAAAACTAGCAGACCCACCAACTCACTAACAAGCCACCAAAGGAGTTAGCAAAGCAGCTAACAAAGCAGTTAGAGAGTGTGTTAGAGAGTGTAAAGAGTGTGAAAGTGTGATGGCCCACAAACCCACACCCTGCTTGTGTACTGAGCATGACATACTATGGAATGGGTATGCTCCTTCAGGTAGTTAGGATCAGCTGTCTGAACTGTGTCACCCCACCCTGCTTGTAGCGAGAAAGCTGGGAGCACAGCTGTAGTATCAGAAGCTGAGAAGGACCTTGAATTTGGTGCAAGCACTCCCCAGCATCAGCTAAAAAGACACCTTATCTGTACAGTAAATCCAGAAAC
>NW_010225192.1:0-603 GCF_000690775.1 Eurypyga helias | reverse complement strand
TCTATCCTGACTAAAACCAGCACAACACTTTACCTATATACTCTGACCATTTTTGTTTTGTGATAGATCCATCACATTTATAATAATCTCATAAAAGCTACAGTTAAACTTTTATCATTAGATAAAGAATATTTTCTGCAAAGCTGAATGAGTTTTAGTTGCATAAAACTGAACATACACAGTCAAGATTTACACATGTATGAAATAAAGACATTAGGGACTACCTTCCCCACCCCCCGTCCCCCCCCCCCCCGTAGACATGTAGAAAAATCAGTGCAATTAACACTGCCCCAAAAGAAGCTTGAAATCAAACTCAGATCTCAATCAGATCTTTAATGATACTCAATATTTTCTTTTTTAACACATTTGTATTTGGGATAAGCTCAGTGTAGTTTATATGTGAAGAGAGATGCTGGTTCTGAAGTATTTGGCCCAGTATTTGGGTGCCTATTTCATCTCCTTTTTCTAGAATGTGACTGCATCATACCTTCGATCTGCAATAGAAGCATAGGAGTGTGGTGGTGCATTGGTTTCCCTCGACTCCTGGACCGCTCTGTGGCCTTAAGAGATTCCCATCCAACCTCAGCCATTGTGCAGGCAGTT
>NW_010225191.1:0-4574 GCF_000690775.1 Eurypyga helias | reverse complement strand
CCTGACTGAACCCAGCACAATCTGTTGACGTAAATCAACACTTCCAGAGGGTAATACATCCCTCTGTCTCCAAGTCCTTTCTCAGACACCTCTGACGATCAGTTTGTCCCATCTTAGGTCTTTCCATTGCTTACTGAGGTAGTCTAGAAAATTAGCGTAACCAAGATAACTATACTACTGCTAAAGGACAGCTTTTTCTAAAAGTCTTTCTATAGACACAGCCTTGTGAGGTTCCACATCTATAGCACATAAGTGATTTCCAGGTCATTAATAAATATACTAAACCTCTGAGGTTAAAAATAGTTGGATTTCTATCAGTAACAGTCTTCCGGGCACAAATTTATGACACTCTCATTGCAGTGGGGTTTATTCATTGTGCTGGTACACTTTTGCAAAGGCAACATACAAACGAATAGGCATGCTTCAGTAATTGAACATGAAGGAAATGATGAACTTAAATTAGTTCTACAGTACTTCAAAGGATTAAAAATACTATAAAACTAGAAAAGATTCTCTCTTCCAAGTAATACCATGGTACTGGTTTTTGTTGTATGAAGCCCTTCCTTGCTGGATTTGCCATACCATGTTCACAGCAATATTTTTATTTGCTTTTGGGAACAACTGAAAAGATTTTAAGTGTGGTTTTAAGTTTCCCTGTATTCAAAGTCTGTAAAAATCTGTTCTTTGCTTGAAGTCTGTAAGAAGCCACAAACAAATCCATGTGTTCCTTTCTTTTGTGCTGCTTTTGTGCTTCTTATTTTGCAGTGTTCAGTCACCACTGGAATGCAGTGATGGATCTTGATTAACAGTGCTTAATCTTTTTCTATAGAAAATTTAAATTAAGATAGTGTTCTAAAACAAGATAATAAATTTCATCACTCTCATTTTATTAAATACTCTCATCTTAGTTGCAAAGTTAGTCTATCTAGTTTGGCATCTTTGTGATGTGACAGAATGCATACGGAAAAATTGTTTTTGAAACGTATGTTTACATTTTCTATCTGCAGTGGTAATCTTACTGACAGACGTTTGTCACTGATCATTCTTCTGTGGTACAGTATAATTTATGCTCCTTTTCTCTTTGTTACTGGAAGTTAAATGGGAAAACAGATAACTGGGAAAGCCTGTAACTTTTTTTTTACTACCATTCATCTCTAAGTCATCTCCAAATGCAGAAATTCTGCCCAATATTTATGAAACCCTTTGTAACTGTGCTTTCTGTTTCCTAGCACAATAACAGAAATATTCAATGAATTCAAAAGGTAGCAAATTAATACTGTTAAAATATTCTCTCATTCTGCCTGCAACAGAGCTTTAATTTTCATCAGTGTCACAGAATGCTGTTGAAGGTTATAGCTGAGCATGTTTTAGAGGGTAGTTAGATGTTTATATTCCTAGCAGAAAAAAACCCCCCAAAAACCTAATATCAGAATATTTAAGAACAGCAATAGGATTTTTGGAAGGGCGATCAAATTCACATTTCAGGCCTTAAGCAAATCACAGATTAAAGAATAGAGATGAACCATTTAATGAAGCATTTTTCCCATAGTTTGCTTCCCGCATCCTCCTGTGAAAGTTGTTGTTGCTAGCCCTCAGACTCTAAATGGTGGACCTAGATAACCTGACCTAGCAAAAAGATTCCTGTGTTCCTATGTAAAACTCAGAGAGGGTGCCATTAATGGTGCCATTACCTACCCTTGTGCATACAACTTGCTTCCCTAGGAAGATGACAGATATGCTGGGATGAGGGGAGAGCATTGAAAGGCTGGAGCTGAAAGGATCGTCTTTTATAGTCCATAGGATGAGATGCAAAGGAGAAAAACAATTCAAGGGATGCCTTACAATGGACCAAATGGCCACACACCTTTTCACTCACAATAGGTAAGAAAATACCTTGGTATCTGTGATGGGTTGACCTTGGGTAATTGCCAGGTTCCCGCCGAACAACTGTATTAGTCCTCCTCCTCAAATGGACAGCGAAGAAGAAAATATGACAGAAGTGTCATGGGTTGAGATAAGGACAGGGAGATGACTGCAACAGGCAAAACAGACTTAACTTGGGGATTGGCCAATTAATGATGGAGTAGGATAATGAGAAATAAGAAAAAAATCTTAAAACACTTTCCCCCCACCCCTCCCTTCTTCCCAGGCTCAGTTTCACTCCTGCTTTCTCTACCTTCTCCCCTCGAAGAGCACAAAAGGATGGGGAATGGGGCTTGTGGTCAGTTCATTACACATTGTGTCTGATGCTCCTTTCTCCACATGCTCTTCTGCTGCTCTGGCATGGGATCCGACCCACTGGAGACAATCTAGCATGAACTTCTCCAACATCAGTCCTTCCCATGGGCTGCAGATCTTCATGAACTGCTCCAGCGTGGGTCCCTCCCACAGGGTGCTGTCCTTCAGGATCCCCCTGCCCCAGCCTGGATCCCCCTGGGGGGACAAGTCCTGCCAGCAAACCTGCTCCAGACTGGGCTCCTCTCTCCACGGGGCCACAGCTCCGGCCAGCAGCCTGCTCCAGCATGGTCGGCCCGTGGGGTCACAGCCTCCTTTGGGCATCCACGTGCTCTGGCATGGGGTCCTCCCTGGACTGCAGGTGGGTCTCTGCTCTCCCGTGACCCTCCATGGCTGCAGGGCACAGCCGGCCTCACCATGGGCTGCACCACGGGCTGCCGGGGAATCTCTGCTCTGGTGCCTGGAGCCCCTCCTCCCCTTCCTTCTACAATGACCTGGGCGTCTGCAGAGCTTTTTCTCTCACATATTCTCACTCTTCTGGCTGTTGTTGTGCAGCAGGTATTTTTCCCTTCATAAATATGTTATCACAGAGGTGCTGCCACTGTCACTGGCTCAGCCTTCGCCAGCAGTGGGTCCAGCTTGGAGCAAGCTGGCACTGGCTCTGTTGGACATGGCAGGAGCTTCTGACATCTTCTCACAGTATCCCCCCTGCTACCAAAATCTTGCCACACAAACCCAATACAGTGTCTCAGGTACTCCCAGATTTTCTCATATCATCATCCTTTCCTACTAAAACTATGCTGTTTGAACTACCATATAGCCTACTTAACTGAAAACACCTCAACTGTTACACCTTGCCTGTTGCACAAATATTTCAAAATTCATATTACACTTTTTAATCCTGGTAAGTTGGAAACAACTTTTTTTCTCCATCCATATGGTATTAATTCAGGAATAACATAACCTCATGTGTTTAAAAAATACTTTGGTTTACTCATAATTTTTCCACTGGAAATGTAGGCCCAAACTGCTCATCTCACTGGCATAAATATTTTTCTTAGTTGCACAAAATCTGAGGTGAATTAGTATGGAAATAAATACACATCTTTGAAATGAAATGTGGTATAAATGCCACTTTTGTCTGTTTGTGTACAGTCAGGTAAGAAGTAGTGGAACAATATTATCTTTTTTTTTTTTTGATGTTTGAGTTTAGTAGTTAGATTGCCATAGATGATCCCTAATGATATATTTATCTATCAAAATTATCAAATAAATTTAGCTAAAGAAATCAGTGCATGTCTCTAGCTTCATTAGGGGTTATGAATAAAGACAGGGTAAAATCTCTGAATTTGCTTAAATTGCAGTAAGAAGGAGTCTACAAGAAAGGAATACCACAACCCCTGATCCCCCAGTGACAGAGAGGCCAAATGAACAACAGGACTGCTGATTTATAGGGTAATCACTTGAATAATTATGGTACAGTTGCCCAGATCTCATGTTTGTTTTGTTAAATAAACTTATGCCTTGGTAGATCAACTCTCGTCTGGTCTCTCTTGAAACTGGAGGGATCACCTCAAAATTTCTCATTAGATGAAACACAAAGAAAAGGATAACTTCTAGTATATTTTATGGGAATTATCAGTAGCCACAGTAATGACATAAAAGAAACCAGAATATTACCTTCCAGATGCCCTTAATTTCTCCTGCAAGCAGATCGTCTGGTTGCCTATTTGGTTTCTGGTTTTCAGACATTTCTTGTACTCTGTTGAAAGTTACATCACCAACTCTTATTTTATGAATTCTTCCATTTCAAGAAGATCAGTAATCTCTCATGCCTGAATCAGTTTACCCATTGTTTGAAGACCACTCTAACTTTTCTTGTCTTGACTAGTTGCACAGTTACCAGAATAAGTTTAAGATGTCATCTGAATCATGCATTTATTTGGGATTTTTCTTCGACTTTGGGTGTGCTGAAAGAAATTACTTTCATATGGAATGCCTAGAGCTGTGACTGCAGTTGTAGCACTCTTATTCCTTAAAAGGATTCTCATAAAAATATCAAAGTACCACTTTCCTTACTACAACTACTAGGCCTTAATGGACCTGATAAGCCTCACCTAGGTTCTTCAAGTCAAAGACACATCAGTTAAAATCACAGGTATAAAGGGAGATTCTATGCTTTAATCTAATATAGTTTATAGAATTTGCCTCACTGAGGTTGACAGAGAGTTCCAAGTTCTGTGTGACAGTGATGTGTTCATACATGTGGAAAAACAATATTTTTAATGTATATATCTAATTTAATGTATCTATAAAATAATCTATATGTAATATAGAAT
>NW_010225190.1:19625-22856 GCF_000690775.1 Eurypyga helias | reverse complement strand
CACCGGCGGCCTCGGGCCTCCTGCCGGCCCCGCCGCCGGGCCTCGGGGGAGCGCGCAAGCTTTGGGATCGCCTTGCCAGCCCTTTCGATTGGCAGCAATTACGAACTCCTAGGAATTGCCATTTATTGCTCCCAGCATTAAATGCTCTTCACGTCCCTCGCCTCAGCGGGTGTTTCTGAGCAAACGCCTGATGTACGAGTGTGATTCATTCCTAAGCCGCTATTTCTAGCGCAGATACATCATTTTAGAGCAGCGTTCATGTAATATTTTCTTCTATGCTAAAACACGCCAGAGCCGGTGGAAATACCGGCTGATGTTCATCTCAGGTCCTACAGCACCCGCTTCGTCTAGACAGTAAATCAAAATAAAGCGTTGCCCAGGAAAAACTAATGTGACTACATCAAACGTGAAAACATCAAAGCTCAAACCAGCTGTAATTTCTGCTCTAGATTCCCGGGTATTTCAAGCAAGAGTGTCGTTTTTAACTCATAAAAGCTTCTAACCTAACTACAGCAGTAAAATGTCGGTGTTTTAATCAATTAATATTAATCGAAGGGGTGAAGACAGAACAGCGTTTTCCTTGACTGTTTTGTGTTAACATGTAAGATGTGGTCAAACAGGCCTGTTGGTTTTACCTGGGCCAAACCCAAGCAGGGAAGAAGCCCTTCGGCTTTGGAAGCACCGTTTGGAATAGCCATGCTGTCTGGCAACTGCAAGACAGACAACCTGAAATTTTAGTAACCCAGATTGAACAGTAACCGGAGCAGGCACTTGGATGCCTGACAAGTTCACTGTCTGGTATTAACTTGTTTATTGAAAAGTTACTCATCTATAGGTCCTGGTATCTGGTACGATTTTAAAGGCAATATCAGGTCAGCAAAATTTGCCCGGAATTCAGTCAGCACAAGTAGTGCTTTTTACCCTTTGATTAGCTGACTGTGTGGCAACCCAAAAGACAGATTCGACACCCAACACATTTGGTTTTTACATGAATTTAACCCAGAAAAAAAGTTTACTGGGTTGTTGGACACATTTCTTTCACTCGTGTTTTGATTTCAACTGGAAGGATAATGAGCCTGTAGATTTCCTGTAACTCCAGCACTGAATGTCTGGAAGAGATGGGGGGAAAGAACAATGTGGATGTTTTTTTCATCCCATCAAGTATTTCTGGTTCCACCTAAAACATGTCTGTGCCCAACAAAAGAGAGAGGAAGCGATATGTATTTGCAATGTTGTTTTTCACTGGGTTCTCTGGTTTCCTTTGTAGCAGAGAGAGAAGCAAGTTCTTCGGATGCTGCAGAACCCTCAGAAGTTGTCTGTGGAATTAGTGAAATTTCCAGGTCCTAATCCTCAATTCCTGGGTAGAAAAAAACCCTAAAGGTATCTGTGAGCTTCCTCTATGCCGAAGTTGTTCAGGTTGTTATGCACAACCTCAACATCCACTAAAACTAGTCCACTAGTCGTCTTCCTACTACTGTTAGCCACCATGGGTGTAAAAACTTTGAGGAAAACACATTGCCACTCCTCAAACGCTCTACCGCTCTGCATCTAACGTAAGAAGTTCCCTTCCTTTGGTCTAGCACTGGCTGCCATCTCCGTACGGTGTGCAGGAGAAACCCGTAACTACTAGTGCCATCACTGAGCCCAGCGTCGGCGACGTTACCTAATCAGGGGATGAGGAGGGCAAAAAGAGCCTTCTACAGAACTGAGGAAGATAAAAGGTGTATGAGGCAAAAGTTCACAAGCCCATTGTAGAGTTAGAGGAAAAACAACTGCAGGAGGCATTTACTTCTTTAAGTATATACTGTACTGTGCATTTTTTTATCAGAGCTTCCTGTTCTGACAGTCCTGTCACTTTGCCTGTTTGCCTGCTTGTCCCTCTCTTACGTGGAGGGAGGAAATGACCCTGCAGAGTTCCATTTCATGCTTTGGGCAAAATCCTTCTGGCTTCATTGCTTGTTGCTCCATTGCTGGCCCCTACCTCTTTCTCAGTGTCTCCCCCCTCCTTCCCTAGCTCTTGATCTCAGCCTTCAGTTCCAGCACTGTAACCCTTTTCTAGCTGTGCTGTCACCACAACATAGCCTTCTCATTAGTGAAATAATTACTGCAACCTCTTCCTCCCCTGCTACACAAAGAAAGGGCAGCCATCAGTGCCTACTGAGAATGTCCTCCTACTACCAAGGTAGGCAGGAGCTTAGAGGTTTGACATCATACTAGATGCCAGCAGTCGCTGACAGCTGATGTTTGCTGGGAACAGAATGCATATACATAGGCGGGGTGAGGTATGAACTGACTGTAAGCTTGGTGTCCCTAGGTCCCTAGGTGGAGACCCCAAAATAGTGACCACGCTAGACCATTTTGTGGTTTGTTCTTGGGTTTTTTTCCTGCAGGTACCTGCTGAATCTTTGTTCACAATATTTTTGGGTTTGGCTTCTGATCACTTTGTACCCACTCAGCACTTAAGTCGTGTCCATCCATTTGGTAACTGTTGTGCAACCCTGCCTACCCAAGCCATTCCAAGGTGCACGTGGACAGCAGGTGGCAATAGCAGAGCTTGCAACATCCTTTGATTGTGTTCTCTCCACTCAAATAATTGTCAGCCGGTACTGGAATCACCATTTAATATCATAAATATTGTAAACGTATCCATGTTAATAACTGCCACGGGAGGTTTAAGCATTCATGTGGAGTGAAGGAATGGAAGAACTCCGAAGTAATAGGTGGCTTTAATTGAAACTGCCCATAAAATATGACCAAAGATTTCTCTGTTGTTGAAATGGGAATCCGCATGCACTTTTCATCGTGAAAAAGATGAAGTGAAAAGTTTTAATTTCATTTGAGTGTTTACCTGGCTGAATTGTAGGAGTTGGAATTGATAGTGGTAATAGAGAAGGCAGCAATAGTGTATGTGTTGAGATAAAAAGGGCGCCAATCCTGCAGATGTTATTAACAGTACTATTTGCTGCCATTAAAGTGAGTGGAATGAGCATGTTTTACACCAAATACCACGTTTCTCTTTGCACAGGACAAAATGTGGGTTTATATGGTGTAAAATTTAGTTTGTTAGTTTTGATGTCTTTCTAGGCTGCAAAGAAACTAAAAACAGAATAAAAAGATCTGAAGCTGTAATAATTACTCCCATCACTGAGCTTCTGTGCATTTTTATGTTAAAAAGATAACAGCAAGCAATTAAAAGTAAGCCGTTTCGAAACCACATCAACATGCTTTGGT
>NW_010225190.1:0-19608 GCF_000690775.1 Eurypyga helias | reverse complement strand
TGCCACCTGGGCTGAAGAAGGAAACTGTAAATGAGAACAAGTATACCCACACCTGATTGAATACTGAGCAAGGAGTTAGTCCCTACAGCTTCTGCAGCTCTTCACATTTTCACCAGGGCCATACAGATACTATCACTCTAGACATGTTCAGCATAATAGTGGTTTTTGTTTCATCCAAAGCAAACAGTAAGATTTTTTTTTCTTTTTGCTGCGTGTTAATGGTGAAAAAAGTAGATATCAAGGAAACAATAAAGAGAATGTTTGCTTTGTCTTCTTAGAGCAGGTGCTAAGCGTGATCTGTGTACTGCAATAGAAGTGAAGAGGGTTTTTTTGGGGCTCACCCAGCTTCTTCAAACAAGTTCCTAACATCTAGTGCAAACAAACCCATCTAAACTTACACACCTCTTAAGCAACATCCAAAAAGTTAAAACCAGTGGTCTCTTTTTCAATAGGGAATAATGAGACTAAGAAAGCAAAAACCTGCTGAGTTACGCAGTTTTCCATAAAACTGATTTTGCTCTGTCCTTTGGCATTTGCCAAATCCATTAACTCCCACAATTTAGAACACTGCTAGTGTTATAAAATACACTACTCATTTATTTCACTTCTTTACTGCCCAGTAGCCACATGGCGTTTTATTCGGGTTGTGTTGTAGCTGAGCCTGGAGGCTTTGCCTGGCTACTGTCTCATCCGTTGTACATACACAAAAGTCAGCCCCCGTGCTCAAAACTCGGCTTTATGTGCATTTAAGAGAGACACGGATACTCAGAATGGTCCACAGATTTGCAACGGATAAATTGGTTTTACCTTAAGTGGCACAGTTCGGTTCGGTCGTGGAAACACATAGTGTGTACTGAACACGGCTGCTAGAAGCAAACTACCTGCTGGATCTACAAAGGGATCCGAACGCTGAAAGGTTCCTCTTTCAGGTACTTTGCCTCCTTTCTTTTTTCTCTGTAGCAGGTTGCCAGTCATCTCACAGATCACAACTCCTGTACCAGCTTTAGCAGTTGTGTCCCCAGGTTTTTTCCTGGAGACTTTGTAGTTGCTTTCCCCACAACCCCCTAAGCCTTGCATTTGTAGTCAGCCTCCGATGGCCGTAACGCCACTGGTGATGTCTTTGCCTCTGGTTGCTTCTGGAGCGGTGCGTAATCTTGTTGCCCAAAGGAAAAATCTGACATTTCCTTTCCTCCCCGTGAGAGCTGTTTATGTTACATATCCCTGAGATCTCACCTATGGAAAATAAAGTCTAGCCCTTAATAGGCCTGCTCTTCAATATACAGGTGTTAAAATTTAACACGTGTACCTGAGTTTGATTACAGCATCCTCCACTGGAAAGTCAGCATGTATGCAAGTGTCTTGTTTTCTTCCTGTTGCCACAGCTCTAAAAGTGCATGGGCAGCAACGATTCATTTTCTTCGTGCCAAGGCCAGCTCTGCAAGTTTTACTGGTATAATTAATCCCACTGGGGAAGGAGAAGGTCATTTAAAAATAAAAGCCAAAATAGGGTAAGAGGGTGGATACAAGTATGTCGTTGTAAAGATGACACATTAGAATGACGATTTTCCTTGCTGTATGGGAATATCTATTCCAGTATAAAGGACCTTTAGACAAATATGACTATAGACACGTTAAGAATTCAAGAGAGCAGGGAGATTGTATTGCTTTCATTCTATCACGATAATTAAAATGGTACCTACTTTTGACAGACAAGCCCCAAATAACCTATGGCATTTCCAAATTACTTCATTTGGCCAATTGTTTTCCACAAAGAAGCTTGTCCTTTCATGTGAAGTAAAATAAACTTTTCAAAACCACATTTCCATTTTTTATCCTTCGTTATCGCTAACACCTTCCCCAGACAGGCGTGCCACGTCACTGAGTCCTGTCTTCCTGACAGCACATTCTCATGATGAGTAGATAAGGAGCAGGGAAGATCAGGAGTGGTGGGAATTTTGAGGAAATGGGAAGGAAAGCATTGACAGATGGTTCCCCAGAACTCCCAGGGCTGGGGCCGCCAAAGAAAGTGTCAAGAAAGAGGATGTGTGGCTGGGGAGGAAGGGAGGCAGGTAGCCCCTCTGCCTCTGAGCTCCTGCTGTCACCTCTAGGTTGGCACTAGAAGATTTCAGGGTCACCACTCTGTACCAACCCAGCTCTCCTGCGCTCTGCTGTCCCTATATCTTCCACCAAACCCGAGCGTCATTTACAGATTAAAATAAGATTACTCTCCGTGAGTGGAGAGGTGGCTGGGTGCCCTGGCAGTCAGGGGGAGGTCTCGCTGCCCCGAGGCCATCCCACTGGTGATTCCCAGCTCCAGCACCTTTCCTCTCCCTCCATGCCTGCCCACTCTCGGCCCCTTCCCTTGCTGGCCACACTGTGGCTCAGCACCCGGTGCCAGCTGGCTCCAGCCTTTCCCAGCCACGCTCCGAGGCTGTCCACAGTGGCCTTTTGTTCCCACTCGTTCTACACAAGAAGTGACTCCTGCTGCTGGCAGTGAGGCAGACACAGCCTGCAATTCACCACAATCCACCCGGGCAGGACCCCGATGGAGGAGAAAGAGGAGGTGTTTGGGGCAAACCCTTAGCAAGGACTGACCACGCCAACTGCTGGTACTGGGGGGAGTGGGGGGATATGAGTGGCAGAGGGATAATGAGCCGGAGTGTCTTGGGATGCTGAGGCCAAACCTCAGCTGGGGATGCAGAGCTCAGGTGAGCAGGCAGTACTGTTGTGTATCGTCTCCAACCTGCAGCGTTGGCTGATCTCCTGTCATGCTAATCCACCCCTTCAACATTGTGCAGAGAGAGGTGGGCTGAATGGAATAGTGCGGAAAGCCCACTTCAGGTACCCCCACTCTGCAAATAAAGGATCCCAGGACACTACTATTACCTTTCCCATTCTTTAATTATGCATCGCAGTCGCTCAGGCTGGCATCCCTGACCTTTGCACCCCCTCTCTTTCCTTCTTTTCTCTTGAGTACCTCCCTGCCCCACTGCAGAGCACACTTTGGGCTGGGCTGTGTGTCCTTTCTTGCACTACGCTGCACGTGAGGGAACACCTTGCAGTGGAGCGGGCACTGCGGCTGGGCACCAAGCCTCACACACCTCTACCGGAATGCCCTGCATTTCCATATCATAGAATCACTGGGTTGGAAAAGACCTTAGAGATCATCCAGTCCAACCGTATCTGTCCACCACTAAACCATATCTCTCAGCACCTCATCCACCCGTCTCTTAAACACATCCAGGGATGGTGACTCCACCACCTCCCTGGGCAGCCTGTTCTATGATACACTGTGCCACAGGTGGGCAGTTTCTGCAGGTGACGGGAGAGGACGAAAGAAGCAGCCTGAAAGCTGCCTTCGGACCAGTTACCTGCTGTAAAAAACTTTTAAGTCGCTGCCTTCCAAGTGGCTGTGAGTGCTCCCTTCTGTTATACAGAAACCAGATTATCGCTGAACTTATTTGATCCACTCCCGGGGAGCAATAAAATACACATTTTGCGCAGTAAAAACTCCACCTGGTCTCTGAGATATATTGGCATGGCAAGCAGACCTTCCTTCGCTGTCACTCGCAGTCCCCATCCAGCCACTTATCAGTTCAACTGTCACAAGAAGCAGAAAGATTTCCCTTGCATAGACAAAAAGTCACCTCCCTCAGGCCTCTAGTAACTGGTCCTGCCTCTACGCTGGCAACTGAAGCGGCACATTTTAAGGTTGTAGCAGCCCAAGAAAGATTTAACAGGCTGTTCCTTCAGCTCAGGCATTCAAAACCATCTCCCTACAAAGAAACTGTAATGGGGAAGGAAAGCATTGGGAAGAAAAAAATAATCACTCCTGGATTTTTGTCTGGAAGAGCTGTTTTATAATGCTTCAGAACAGATAGGAGCTTGCTGGTTAGGAAAACAGGCAAAATGAATGCCATTCTTCTGTAATAAAATGTGATGCCTTTCATTTGTGGCTGCACACACAGAGTCGTAATCCACCCTGTGTTTATCAGGTTCAAAAGCAGTTTTATCAGATTCACTGAGGAAAAAGGAGTGGCGCAGGTTTGGTCTTAACTATCCGTCTGATAGTTGTGGGTCAAGGCTGAGACCTCAGGTCCTTTCCTGTCTCGGAGGGGGCACCTGCTTCCCTCCCTCTTAGGCTGAGTTTATTAAAGCTGCTGACCTGTTGCAGTTCATCGTGATTACACAAGTGACTCAGTCACCTTTCAAAAGCATCACATTATTTCAAGACAAAAACATTTCTGAGTAGTACCATAACAGTAAATACTTGATGGAAAACATACCGTTTATCAGGTTTAACAGATGCTTGAGGTTATCAGCTCTTCTGGCAAGTGTGTGTTTCTGCGTGTGCTTCCTTGACCCTGTTCAGAGGTGCCCTGTCTCTCTGCCCTTCTCCTTCCCTGTTTTTTGATCCATTGAGCCAGAATCCACTAGTATAGTAATTTTCTTGAGGGCACAATGCTTCTCAGACTTGTTTACCAGCCATAAGGTTAATCTTAACTACTCTCCAGTGATTCTAGGATCTCAGAGATGCAAGGGGTGCCCATTGGTACGTTAACCTGTGAACATCTCGTGTGTGCAGAGTCTGGAGATGATAGAATCATTTTTGTTTTTTCTGGGCTTCCGAAGTCTCATGTCTGTTAGAAAAAGGCTCTTATTCAGTGTGAGTGACAAGTCTCAGAATTGGAGGTCAAAGTGACAAAGATGACCTAATTGTGGAGGTGTGTTTCAGAGTAGTGGAAAAGTAGAAATAAAGGAGGTCAGAGAGTTTCAGAAGAGGCTTCTGGCTGGGTATTTTTGCCAGGTCATGAGCTGTAACGGGAAATATGGAGTGTAATTCAGCTCCACATTGTAGACATCTAAATTTAGCTATCAAATGTAGGTAACTGCCTGTGAGCCACATACCTAAACTTCCATTTCAGGCAATGGAGATCAAGTCCTTAGAGTTATTTGGGCCTGGAGAGCTACCAAGCTCATCCTAAATTAGATGCCTACCAGGCCAGTCAGTCAAAGACCTGCTCCTGTTGCTGCTAAGGTACTTCTTAAACTTTTGGAAGTCTCTTTGGCACATACCCAGATGCCTAGGGTGCCTGAGGATGTGCCGGGTTCTCCAAAGCCAGAGGAACCACACACATCCATCTGGTAACTGCGTTGGCAAGGGGGAACTAGGTACCTGTTTGCCCACACAGAAACACGCCAGATGGCTGGGACAGCTGAGTGTAACGCGTCCTTCAGTGCAAGCCTCCTTCAATGTCCCAAAAGCGGCTTATATACTTGCTTGTTTCACACGGTAGACACACGAAGGACGTAAACATGGCACAAGCTGCTCCTGGGAAGCCCAAGAGCTTCATCTGTTCAGAGTCTGTCTGCCAGGCTTAGTAACGTGCACATAGTCTTGACTGTGGGGCTATGGACAGGAGCTATAGGACTCAGGGCTGTTTGATGAGAGCGGCTAGGTACGTCTGCAGTAAACACTATTAATTAAAAAGATATAGCATGACAACCCTGGCACTTTATAGATATGGAGTATATCCAGAACATGTGGGGGAGGCTGGAAAGGAATTTTATAGTGCCAGCACTAACATCTATAGCGCACTTGTTTACAAGAGAACAGGCACTTTCCTCATGTATTTCTCTTTCATTGCACCCTTTACTCAACCTAAAAGGTAAAAAAATAGCGCCAACAGGCCCACAATAACATTATCAGAGCTTATTTTTATCTCTTTCTTTGCAGAGTTCACTAACAAGGTTACAAATCTTTCTGGTATATTGCAAACAGATTACAGGAATTTAGCTATGAGTGGATTTTCACAGTAGAACTTAAGTACAGAGCTCTTCTGGAAATACGGTATGTTCATGCAGTTCAGCATACGATCTGTGAACACACGAATATTTAACAGCAGATATTAAGAATAAATACCACCAGCTAACAGTAGAATATATGTGTACATAATTGACTTGAACTTCATGAGAAAGCTCTCAGTCCCTCGCTGCTCATTGCACATTCCTTTCACAAGGTATTCCTGGTACGCATCTGCCTTAAAATCAGCAGCAGCTTTGCCTGTGCCACTGTTTCTACACAGTCGTGTCCTTTCTTGTTGTTGTTAGGCTTCTGTTTGCAACTAAAGGCTGTTACTTCCATCTGCTGTGGGCAAAAATCTGCCTCTGAAAGACACTCACTGTCCGTTGGCAGTGTGCCACAGAAACACAGTCTCCACAAAAACAGTAGCTGCCAGTGCTGGATTTTAAGGACTGAAGGATCACCTTCAGTACACAGGAGTGCACCTTTGCTTGGTTAATATTCGATACCTCAAGGAGATGAATTTTCTGGTCTTGGACTTCTGTGCCGGTTTTGGCTGAGACAGGGTTAATTTTCTTCATCATAACTGCTAAGGGACTATGTTTTGGATTTGTGCTGGAAACAGTGCTGATAACACAGGGATGTTTTCGTTACTGCTGAGCAGTGCTTACACAGAGTCAAGGCCTTTTCTGCTCCTCACCCCACCAGTGAGTGGGCTGGGGGTGGACAAGGAGTTGGGAGGGGACACAGCCGGGACAGCTGACCCCAACTGACCAAAGGCATATCCCATACCATATGACGTCATGCTCAGCATATACAGCCGAGGGAAAAAGAAGGAAAGGGGAAAGATGTTATGGCGTTTGTCTTCCCAAGTCACCGTTACGCATGATGGAGCCCTGCTTTCCTGGAGATGGATAAACACCTGCCTGCTGATGGGATGTGGTGAATGAATTCCTTGTTCTGCTTTGCTTGTGCACTGTTTTTGCTTTACCCACTAAACTGCCTTTATCTCAACCCATGAGTTTTCTCACTTCTACTCTTCTGATTCTCTCCCCATCCCACCGTGGGGGGAGTGAGCGAGCGGCTGTGTGGGGCTTAGGTGCTGGCTGGGGTTAAAGCACAACAGCCTCTTACATCCCCCAGATGAGCAAAGTGACTGATGTACAGCCCATTGTTCATGCAAACACAGAGCAGCCTGGTGAGTTGCAGTGCTATGAATCTTCTTCTTTTCTCACTCTTCTCTCTCTTCTAAGCAAGAGAACTTGAAAGAGAAGTGATTCCTCTCTTGTAACCCATGTATATCCCTGTGCTCTGCTGTTCACCCAACCAAAGTTTTCCTCTCTCCTGCACCCGTTGTAATCATTATTGACAGCATGATTCTTCTGATTGTCAATCATCAGATTAATGACTCGGGCATCAACTTCATGCTGAAACGTGTCTTGGGTTCTTTGCATCCACACTATGCTTAAATCTTGCAGGTGATTTTTGTCTGCTCTTCTGAGGAAGTGATCCTTCCGATCTACTCAGGCACCAAAAAGCTTGTCAAATACAGGCAATGCAGTATCAGAAGAAGACAGACAACCGCTACTTTTTGTCAGATTCCTTGTCTGTAATTCCTGTAATGCTTAGTAGCACTACTCACTGATCAAGACCCCATTGCACTAGGAATTGTGTAAAGCTGGTAAATAAGGCAGAGTCCAAGCAATCTTTACAATCCAGGTATACAAGACAACGCTCGGGTGGCTACAAACAAGCAGACAGGAAAATGCAGAGAACCAAGAAGTCATTATTGGTCAGCACGGGGTGACAGTACTTCCAGCATACCTGCAACAAAGTTTTAAGGGTTTTGCTGCAAAGCTTGGAAAAGCACAATGTATTCACTGCATAAACACTTACGGCATTCTTCTCCCATATATGATGGCTGCATAGGAGGAAGCACCAAAGGGATGCATTGAGAAATGCAGCTGATGGCGAGTTGATTGCTGGAATCAGCATCTTGTAGAGAATAAGGGATAGGAACACAGTGCAAACATGTTAGGAAGGCCCTTGAAAACAAAGACAGGGATATATTTGATGAGAGAAATAAAAAGAACGGAGAATAAATGTGGAGTTGAAAGAAAGCATTGGAGAAGAAATAGAAAAACTAATGGAGAGCAGAAGCTGTTACATATGGTGGTAAGGGTGCAACCTTTACCTCGGCAAATCCCTAAGCTGCTGACTATGGGAAGGAAGAAATGAACCCTCTACATTTCTAGTCTTCTGCCCAAGCTCTGAGCATCTCTTGGACTCCAGAGGTCATTTCAAGGAGTATGAGATAACGTAAACACAAAGGAGAAGTCTTGCAAGTAGGATTAGGCATTTGCACTGGCAAATATTTGAGGAACTTCGCACTGAAAAGTAATGGTCTATACATTATTTTCCCTAATTACACCTAATGGCCAAAAGATGGGTATGAGTTCAGATGCCAGGTTTTTGTTTCCAGAACAGATGGAAGAATGAAGGACATATGTAGGGTGTGGGACTCAGCAGCAGAAACTTGTCTGTGTTACAGTTACAAATTTCTTATCTATATTTAGTGGGCTAGAGAAAAACTATGACATCTGACTAAGATACTGGTGTCCAAATAAATCCAGTTTACACACAGTCCATGTTTGATTATTTGCAGGATACAAAAGTGTCTCTTCAATTTGTTGAGTTTTCCCTCTGATCACTCCAACACCTTCGGGACTACAACCTGTTATCCCTGGACAATCTCCACCTTCAGAGCTGCTCACCTCATCTCGGCCTTTTTTTCCCCTTAATATAAGTTTGAAACAAGCATCACTTACAGTGAAATTCTTTTCACCTAACTCTTGTCATTTAAAAGTTAGCCTATTAATCTAAAAGTCAATCTACTGATTCAGTTCTTTTTTTTTTGGTTCATTTAATTCCTTAGAAGTAAGTATGTACTTACATTTGCAAAGGTATTGTAAGTCATTTAAGGTAGACCTTCAATTTTTTCTTGACCTTGATATTAAAACTGTGGTTCAGGTGCCCTCAGAGATAAATCCTGTATCAACAGGCACTGCTGTCCACATCGGGGGACCTGTTGGAGTATATCACTGCCACTCCTTTCTCATGTATCTAGGTCTTCCAAGGTGGAAAAGAGCCTCAGGGATGGAAAAGGAGCAGGAACATCTGGCTTTCCTCCTAGGAAGCAGTCAAGGTGGAGTCAGAGTGGGTATCTGGACCCTGATGCTCTTTGATCTCTGACGTGTTATACCAAATAATCTGTATTTGTTATGTAAAAATGGTGTGATTTTTTTCAAGCTGTCAGACATGGTATGCGAATCTCTAACTACGTTAACCAGGAAGGGGAAGAGGTTAATAGGACTTCTATTCAAAGCCTTTGGCAGTCATTTCTGTCTCTTTCCTGTATTTTTTAATACTAATCTCTTGAAATTTTATGACGCTGTTTTCATACATTTTCCACACTTATTGCTTGAGATTAATTATGTTATTATTGAACTGCTTATGTGTCCGTGGCTGCTCTTCTCATGATTCTTTCCATTTTTAAAATGTTCATTAATACCTTTGTTTGAGAAAAAAAGAAGCATGCACAGCAATTTGTAGGCATAACAAACTTGAAAGAAGCTGCTCACTGTTCTGAGCTTTCAGTTTTAATTGTCTGTCCCTTTAATGTCAGCTGAATGCTTAACACTGATGAGAAGACAGCTGGTTGCTCAGACACGGATGTACAACATCTGCTGGCTGCTGTATAAGCATGAGACTTGGAACAGCTTCCACTCACTGTGCACCTGACTTTTTTGAAAATGGTCCAGTTTTTGTGTTTGTGAATTGATTTGGTGCCTTTATTCATCATCATAGAGCATCTCCTCATTCCTTCTTTATCCATCCTTGACTGTGTGCCACACCATCTGAAAATAAAAGATTAAACTGGAAGGGTAGCACTTTGGTTTTAGCTTTTACACACTTCTTCCAGTATTTACTTCAATTTAAACAAAAAGAAATGATTTTTGGAGCACCTGCAAGTCTGTGTGACTCTTTGTCTCCCTTGCCACAGGTGCAGAAGTGTGAAAATGAAACACCCAAATGCTCACAAGCTTCGAGTTACGAGCAAGGGGCTGCTAGAGGATCTGCACAGGGGTGAAGAGTTTCTGGTCCTGCAGCAGCCGAACTGTGAGGTGTCATTTCTTTAAAGAAAAACAGGTAAAGCTTGTCACTAGTAGGTGTGCCTGAGAGATGAATTAAAACAGCAGAGTTGGAATGCACTCGCAATAAAGAAATTTAAAGAGCTTCTGGGTCTCTGACTGTAGCAGGGTGAGTATCCAGTGAGGAAACACCTTTCTAGAGCCTTAACCTGCACTCAGAATGCTTCCTCTGCTGCTGGGACCTTTCAGCAAAATACCTCAAGATGGTTTGCAAGTACAGAATATGTACGTGAACAGATGGTGGCTTTCTAATTCTGTAAAATGCTTTCTTTCTAACACACAACACAGGCATGTCATTCCGTGCTGGTGGGAATGTGCTCACGGAGTTTGCTGAAAACATCCTTTATGTTAAAGGGTCAAATGGGGACACGGGAACTTTATTTACCATCAACACAAAAGTAAAAGGGGAGCATTTCATTGCCCCTTTCCACTTCACCGTAGGTGCTCCTCTATAACCTCAGGTGTGCCAACTGATTTCCAAGGTGGGGTGGGAAGGTGCAGGCCCAAAGTTGGGAACCTAAGTTCTCCAGAGACAGGAGCACGTCTTCCCAGGCAGCTGGATATATATGTTAGCAGCAGCATGCCCTCATCCAAAATTCCTCTAACGGTGTTTGCTGGCACATTGCTTGAATCCCTTGGTCATGCTTACCAGCTACAGATGGTGCTGCATTAATGCACCTACACGTGTTCTGGGTTGAAGTTAGCTCCCTGGAGTGAAGGTGAGGGGAGCTTACTGGGATAGGTACTAGGTGCTATCCAGTGTCCAGCAGAGCCACGGCTTTGGGTCTTGCCCAGAACTATCGCTATAGAAGTAACAATTTTTGCCTGCTTTGTCAAGATATGAGAGGATTTTCTGCATTTTGAGAAAAAAGGAAAATTATTATTTAGGATTTCAAAGATTTCTACAAGGTATATTTTTGCTCTTCTGTGTTAGGATTCTGCATTTTTACCCCTTGCTGAACCACGTTCATCACTGGAACTCTTCTTACTCTCTTTCCAAGCAGAATTTGTGAATTGTGCCAAGAGGGGTTGGTCTTTTTAGGTCTGTGACTCACCTGCACTGGACCAAATAGCTGTGGTGATTTAGGCTATAAGCATTTCAACAGCTGCCTGCTCCTTCCCATTGCCAGAGAGAACAGAATTTCTTCTTTTGGCTGGGCTACTGCAGTCCATAGGTCAGGGTAGCAAACCCACATCATCTGCTTTTTAACTACAATAAACTCTGAAGTGGAACAGTTAAAGTATGTGCTCGATTACACTGGTACTCCTCTGGGGGTGTGTGTGTGTGGACGAGAAATTTTTTGGTGACTGCAGTGCCTTTGCCAGGTCCCTTGTACACGAATGCCTTATGAGGAAATATGGACACACTGATCTACATTTTTGATTGTAGACTGTATCAGATTTGAGCTTACACCAGCCCTTGGGGCAAGGCTAGAGGGTATTTGCTTGCGTACATGTGCAAAACCTCTTGGCAGGTGCATTCCCTATGAAGGTTGAAAGGCAAGGGTAGAACTCTTTTGCTTTAATTTAGATGTTTGGAACTATGTAGCCTTAGACTGTCATTGTAAGCTCCTTTTATAATCAAAGACCAGGGAAAGTATCATCAAATTTTATATGTGTCATCCTAAAAATGAATGCCTGTTGAAAAATTAGGCAAGTAAGAGAGGCAATTCCTCTGTTTCCTTCCATTATACTTAAAGAGAACGTGAGGTACTAGCTCCAGCTGCTGTGGATGACTGTGGATTGGTGGCAATATTTCAGTGTTTACTGAACTTGGGCATTCCTCTTCACAAGTAACAAAAGCAGAGCACAACTGTGAAGGCGTAAGAATAAGTGACAGAAGGACTTGAGATGACAGACATTTACAGTGGCCATCAGGACTGGATGGCTTTCCTCCAGGAGTGATAAAGAATGGAACAGCTGACTTGTTAATAAATATCTACAAGTGATCATCACACATACCACGCTGAGATGAAAACCTAACCCTGACTCTAACTCTAGCCCTCAGAATACCAGTTACGTTATGGATATTTTATTTTTGCATTATCCAGAAGAACAGAAATATTGCTAATGCTGAACTCATGCTAAAGAAAGTCCAAAGAAATACCAACTAGCGATTGTAGTCTCATTACTGAGAACAGCAACGAGCAAACACAACGAGAATGACAAAATACAGAGATGCTATGATGTCAGAGCAAATTCTCAGCTTTCATTAGGATAAATTCTGACTAATTTTGTGTCCTTTTTGTAGCAAATTAATAAAGGAAGAGAGAAAGACAACCAGGCAAATAATTTTCTGGCTGAACTTTCACACAACAGGCTGTACAGGGTGTAAAAGAAACTTGAATACCACGGGGTTATAAGAGCTGTTCGATCATTAATCAAAGCCTGCAAGAGAAAGGAAACAAGGTATAATAATATCAGTCTGAAATGAGATTAAATCTGAATTGTTCGAGTGAGCTAGCGGCTGTGTGGTACTATATTGCTAGCTGAGGTTAAACCACGACACCAGTATTTGAAAAAGTTTCTTGTGTACTATCATCAGCCAGAGTTACAAAGAGAATTAGCCAATTATCATAAAATGTGTGTATAATAATTAGCAAAATGTTACAAATGTGAAAAATCATTTAAAGCTGGAGCTGACCACTTACTTCCCTCAAACTTCGTTTCACCCAGCTATGTTGCATAACCTTCCTACAGTATTATTTTGCTCAAGTATCTCATAGAATGAAGGGTTTGGTTTCTTCATCCAATTTCCTGGAATACATCCATTTGCTAAGTTTCAGGTTCTGCATTTTTTGGTGTCCATGGAGTAGGATGGGACGGCAGCTGGTCGCAGTTGCTCATGCTTTACACCTCTTGACATATAAGAGCCTGGAAAAAAGCCATGACTGTGCCATCATGAGTATGTTGGCTTGAACATTTGACCAGTGGCGTACGAAATAGAAAGCCTAGTGTCTGACCCCAGGAAGCAATATGTAGCCTCAAAGTATGGCAGTACTGCCACAGAGGAAGAAGAAAGCAACCCACAAGGCAACGCTGTGTGGGAACATGGTAAAAATCTTACTCCAGACTCAGAACTTTCTCTGGACTTCTGCATAGGTTCTCCACCCAGTTATTTTGCAGGCGCTGGTGGTAACAGGAGCTCGGCAGAATGGCGCAGGCGATCTTACTCGCTGAACAGTTGTGCTGACCAGCTGGTCCTGTGGGGTTGGTTGGGGACACAGACGCCTCTTTTTACACTTTCTAGGAAGCGTCTGGATGGAATTAAGTGAGCCAGGAAAAAAATCTGTTCTTCATTCCTTGGAAAGCTGAGGTAGTACGGAAGAAATGCTTCGGGTTTTCTAGAACGCACTCCTAAAATGGTTTTGTGAAGAAGCATGTTTGACCAGAAAAACATGGACGGCACAGTATCACATTTTTTTGGAGGGCTGGGGTGAGGGGGGAAACTCCTGCAGTGTGGAAACAACCCAAGGTTATTTTTTGCTGCCTTTCTGTGCCTTGTAACACCACGTAGGTGTCACACAACAGGAGCCTCGGGGTCTGTCACCGGTAATCTTTCTACACCCTGTGGAGGCAGCTTCACATACCTGCCCTCTGCCTCCAAACTGGCTACGGTTATCGAGTGGAGAAGGTGTCAGTGGGGGCCAGCTTGTGGTATAAATATTTCTTTACTTACAAGGAGTGATGGGTCTGATTCGGTTTGACGCTTTCTTAACCTCATTTGAGTCCTGTTAAAGTCAGGGTCTTCATCTTATCTGTTCTTCTTGCCTGCTTCTGTTATTCAGCCCTTGGGAACCCAGTGGCTTTCTGGACAAGAACTGTTTCTGTAGCCGAGGGAGAGGTGGCTAACCAAGTCATCTGCTCCAGAACCACATCCAGCATCACTAACACAGTCATTAAAGCCTGTGAAGTGCATGCAAGTAAAATTTATGGAATATGATTGTCATTTGCCTGTTTCCAGTGCCTATTAGACTGTCAAATAAATTGTTGAAGATTAGGGCTTCATTATCTTTTTTTATTAGAGGCATGAACTGAGGGACGGGATAGTGAAGGGATATGAATAATAACAAAGAAGAAAGTCACTCCCAAGGTTTTGGCCAGGATGGCGTATTCCCAATGAGTAAATGAAGACTTTGCAACAACCCTTTATTTTTAATGCCTTCAGCTTAAAATGCCAACCGAATGAATCAAAATTAGGAGTGTTCAGCAGAGCAAGAAAGACTGCAGAGGACTGCTCCGGCGAAAATTAATAGAGACGTTCTGGAACCCTGGCTCAGACGCATGAACGAGTCCATAACCTCAACTATCAAAAATTCTTTATATATGTAGCTTTGGGGGATTTAACAAGCTGTTTGAAAGATCAGAGGCTATAGGCGAAATGAAAAGCAAATTAAATATGTTTGTTACAGTATCATTGCTTCATTTTGCCTTCAGAAACTGGCACGTATGATTTGGCTGAACAGACATGGAGCAGTTTCTTTTGATCAGTATGAATTACGATGCATTTTGCCCTGCTGCTGCTCTCCGTTACTCCTCCCGTGGCTCAGATTGCACAGGGCTTGATTAATGTACATGCTTTACACGGGGTCATTTTTTCTTTTATAGCCCCACTCATAATTATATGAAAAGACAGTATCTACCCTGGGTCAGAACTCCCTTGTTAGAGAAAACACACACACACGTACTTTTTATTTTTCCTGAATTTTGCTCTACAGTTTTAAAGGAAAGTAACTTTGAGGCTTATCATTTCTGCTCTTTAATGAACACAGTGCTGGTCTAGGAAGAGAGAAAACTTAGAAATGAACAATCAATCAGCCAGACTCCCTTACAGAATACTGCCCTGACAGATGCAGGCTTGGCCTGATGGGACATACTTTAATAGATTCTCAGCAAGTAGCAGTTGAAGGCACCAACTCTCCCATCGACCCTACCAAGAGCATTTGATGTAAGGATCTAGTTTTAGGTGTCCAAGTAAACCCAGTTACTCCTAATGTTCTCTGTTTTTCTGATTTGAGTGTATGCATTTAATTGGTAAACAAAACTTAAACCAGCGGAGTATTATTGTGTTAATATATATATACCACTACTAAAAGACTTGGCCTGCCTCCAGGCTGAAAAAGCTCAGTTATTCCTTTTCAATATAGATAAAAGTAGATTTTTTTTTTTTAAATTTATTTTTCAAAAAAGTATCATGCACAACTTCATTTCACCCAGATTTCAGCATTGCTTTTGTTCTCATATAAATGCAACTCTACAGGCCTCAAAATGCCCCATATAAATGTTATTTAACTTTCAGAAGACTTGACTAATAATTTCCATTGGCATACAAGAGTTGTTGCATTGAAACTTTTCGGGTTGTATTAATATTTACAACACTGCAAATGGTGTCAAGGACTGGCTCCTTGCAAGTAAGGCAACTTTCCAGCTAGTCACTTTGCTGCTTTACTCCTAATGGCTTATGACACCGTACTGTGCTTGACTCACAATCTTCCTTCTCTGTCATTTTCTGATTTTGGCTGTCATCTGTACTTCAAGGCAGCACAAGTAAAAGCACCTCTTCTTTTTAGCTACCTCACTGACATATGGGCCTTACTGATAAACTGAAAGCAAGGCGGCTCACCTCTTGCAAAGTGTTTCTAGCTAGCTGCAGATACCAGGGTAATACTGCCTGTGTTAAGTGCTACTCCTGTGCCCAGGGCTGGCAGGAGCTGCTCCACAGAGCTCTGCAGCTGCTGAGGGGGGCTCTAGACCCACCATGAGCAACCGCTGAAATACATTTGAGAATCCACCTATTATCATTAAGCTTAATTAAAAATGGGGGACAAAACCCCAAGCCACCTAAAGCTCTCAGCAGCGCGGTTTGCATCTAAGGAAATCCTCAGCTTATTTTTGCCCCCACAGTTGCTCTTTTTTACTGCGATCTTTGCTTTGCAAGGTGTGGACACGGAATTGGGTTAAGAGACTATTTTGACCACAGCTAACTCAGAGCTGTTTGTATACTTTCTTACCATTCAAATGGCTGTATTTTTTCATGCCACCAGAGTACTTAGTCCAGTCAGAAGGTAATTTCTGAGGTAGGTGAGGAAAGGTAATGTATAGGCTTTTTTTTTTTGCTATAGATATACTGACAGGAAGCTGGGAGGGGACTTTTTACAAGGGTCTGTAGTGACAGGACAAGGGGTAACGGGTTTAAATTGCAAGTGGGGAGGTTTAGACTGGACATCAGGAAGAAGTTCCTCACTGAGAGGGTGTTGAAGCACTGGCACAGGTTGCCCAGAGATGTTGTGGATGCCCCATCCCTGGATGTCTTCAAGGCCAGGCTGGATGAGGCTTTGAGCAACCTGGTCTAGTGGAAGGCATCCCTGCCCATGGCAGGGGGGTTGGAACTGGATGGTCTTTAAAGGCCCTTCCAACCCCAACCATTCTATGATTCTATGATTCTATGACTTTGCATCACAACTTGGAAAGCAGCATACAGAGATGAAAGACTTGGAAGCTGACTTGACAACTTTCACTCCCAGCAGCCTAATCCAGTAGATCCACTCATTCCCGCAGGCTGTGTGCAGTAATGAGGGCTGAACTCCTCTTCCCAAAGCCACAGAAGCACCCTCAGGGTAAGTCCTGCAGGGTGAAGGCCCTGGTGATTCCTGCAGCTGAGGCAGTTCCTGTCCACGAGGATGCAACTCTGCAGCCTTCAGGAGGCCTACGGCTCCAGCTGGATTTTCTGTTCTGCTCTGACCACTCTGCATGGCTCAGGCAGTAGCAAAGGGCTGGGGCAGGTCCAGAGGCGGCCCAGCAGAGAATTTCCTCTGCGCAAAGGGGTTTTCGTTGGCGTTAAGCACGCAGCTGCCCTGCGGTGGTTTACCGGTGCCAGGGAAAAAAGGCAGACTGGAGAAGGTCTGACAGAGGTCCGTGTCCATTTTCCAGGCAGCCCCAGAATGGAGCACACAGACGGCCTGCACGCAGAGCCCCTGCACCAAGACCTCACCTGCTGATGAGTAACGATGGAGTTTTTCTTATGTATTTAAGCACAAGAGGACAGAATATCCACAGCAGCAGCCCCAGCACAGCCATGTGGTAACACCCAACCTGAAAATTATCCAGCAAGGCAACAACAGGACACCCGAAACAACAGGTGTTTTTCAAAACAGGCTTCAGCAAGGTACATGCCTGCACAGGAGGGAGCAGAGGGTTATGCTATGCTGGCACATCTGAGAGTGGAAGGAATATAAACTGTACTTTAAAGGAAGCTATTTGTTTTCATGTCTTCAAGGGATGCTGTCAGTCCCTATGCTCATCAGAAACAAATAGCAAAAAAGTTTTCCAGGAAAGTGAGCGTGATCTTAACAGTATCTGACTGCACAGGCGAACATTTTCTGAATACAATGACATTTCTATTGCTTTTTTATATAAAGCATCCTTGGGAAGAGTACTCCATGACAGAGAATTTACTGTAAAAGCAGAGCAGAAAAAACGTGACTGAAGAAGGAAAACCTTTTCATTTCAGAGCTGTAAATGTAGAGGTGACTGCATCCAGCTTGAAACCCAAGAGATCTTGCATTCAGCACTCTTCCCCTGCCATCCATTTCCAACCGGCATGAAGAGGCGTCTCAAGGGGCTCTGGCCACAGGCTCTGGATGCTCGCACACACTGCACGGAGGTTGGGTTTGTGACTAATCCTTTACCATCAGCTGACTGTTGCCCCCTGCCAATGCTTCTTCCAGTTCAGAGATCATGGGAAGTCGTTTCCACTGGGCTGTTTATTCATGTTGCTGACTTAATGGCACTTTTCTGACTAATGGTACCAGATTATTCTGGGAAATAATGTATCAAAGGACCATTTTATCAATGGTCTAAAAAATAGTATACCCTCTTTTGTCTCTTTCAGTTCAGCAGTGGCCCCTAAACCATTTCTTTCCTAGGTTCAGGGTTATTCTTGATTACTGCCGTGGTAGAGTACAGCCTGTGACAGGAAACATGAACAGCAATATCACGAGCGTGTCAGCATCTCAGCACGGTGTGACTGCAATACAAATGATTTTTGGACTCGTGCTGTGACTGTTCAGGGGAAGAGACTCTCCATCTCCACCACAGCTGTTATCAACAGAGTTTTTCCAGAGGATGAGCAACCTGGGTAATCTCTGCTGTTCGAATCATTAGTCTTTGTCAAGTATTTCTTGCTGTGATAAGCTTTCAGTTTAATTTGTGGATAGGATCATTCATATTCAGAGAGGTAGTAGCAGAGCTGTATCCAAACAAGATAAATGCTGGTCCTTGCTCGCCGTGGTATTAACTGCAGTTTCATGATGCTGCTGTTCCCCAAATTAAAGGGAGGGGGGTTGAGCGTGCAGTAGTGCTCCACTGTCACAGCGGGGATGTGTTCCAGGAAAGACATGCATCCTCTGCTCTCCGGTCCGCAACTCAGCATCGCTGAAACCACCACAGAACTGCACCAGGCCCACTGCTAGCCGGGTCCACAGCCCCCATGGTGTGATACCCTCCGGGGGGGAAGCCCGGAGACAGACACTCTAGGTCTCCCTCTCCAGGAACACGGCTGTTGGAAAAGGCAACCGCTGAGGCTGATCATCAATTCCTTCGTTCGCCAGCATCTTCAGAAGGTAAGATTGCTCATCTGTCACTGAAGAAAAGCTTTCTTATTGCAGCCATGTGACTGTTATGTGTTTGGGCTTCCAGTTTAAGCAGTTAGCAGAGAGTAGTGAGGAAATACCTACAGCCTGCCAGCATCCTGGCCCCCTGGAGCCAAGGGGCTTCCCCTGGCTCTTAGAAGCTTGTTCATTTATTAGCTGCTCCTCAGCAGTAACCATGTGTCACTACTTACCAGGATCTGTCCCTGATACCCTTCCCCATGAGGTGGGGCTGGCTCCTCTGCAAGGCCCGGAAGAGGGTGCCCAGGCTCCCTCTTCCATGTTCAGCAAGTCCATGAGGGGCTGGCGCTTGCTGCGCAGAGAAAGTACCTCTCCCAAAGGTACCTTTGGCATTGCTACGGACTACTTCAGTGTGATAAGATTGCAACTTAAACCCATGGAAATAGGTTTTCCATTAGTTAGGATTTCCATGGCCACATGATTTCCATGGGAAGTGTATGTTTTGACCCCTGTGCCCATAATGATGTCCACCTTACTCCATGGGTCATGGCACACGCATTCCCCCAGCTGAATAAGTTTGGCTAGCGGACACCTGGCTTTCAGAAGAAAGACCTGAACCTGGACATCGGCAGGCAGGGTGGTCTGTCTCATTTCTCCTCATTCGCTTTCCTAATGAGTTCAGCAGCCCAAGCAGACACAGTGGGAAGCTCTGCAGCTTCCCAGGGGCTTTTTCAGGACAAAGAAATGAGCGGGCTCATTGTGAGGGCCCTGAACAAGACCATAAGTGTTCTGGATTGCCCAAAACCTGTTTTATATCTGGGATCAGGTGTTGTGCCGAAAAATGATTCTGTGAAGGGAAACGTGAGGGAAGGGCAGGCAGCCTGCCTACTGCTGCAAATTGTTGGGATTTAGAGGGTTGGGAAGAGCAGAACCCAAAATAGCTAGCGGGCCACCACAGCTGAGCCCCCCGGTGAGCCCGGCGGAG